>NW_015547738.1:94784-98482 GCF_001515605.1 Sinocyclocheilus anshuiensis
CATGGGTAACAGGCAGCAGTTTGTTCAAAGGTAAGGCCTATTTAACAGTTTTCTCAGCTTTATTTGTCTTAAACTCCTCTGTACACAAATATTCTTCAGATAAGAACTAAAAAGCCATGCATCCCTGCCTGGGTTAATCCATTTGATCGTTTCCGTCTTGTTTTTCTGACTTGTAGCAGCTCGACGTTCAAAGATCCGGAGCGAGCCAGTCTCAGAGACAGCGGGCACGGGGACAGCGACCAAGCCGACAGCGATCAGGACACTAATAAAGGCTCCTGCTGTGACATGTCTGCTAAGGAAGCGCTCAAGATGAAGGCCACTGGGCTCAAGCCTCAACCACTTGAGCAGGGTGAGTCCTTCAACATCAGGAACTTCATTAAGAACCAAAGACTGAGTTGTTTAGAGTATGTCTGTCTTTTGTCAGATGTCTTTCTTTTTGCTATTCACTCATCGTTGTTGGACGTTCCTTGCGTTGTTTTACTCTTGTTTTCAGCCTTCTCTATGTGGCTCATTCCACAGATGCAATACATTTTGGTGTCTCATGGTTTTATACTACTAGATGTAAGCTTTTGGCTTGTTCCACCTTGGAGGCTTCCTTGACATATCATATGGAACACAACATAATTTTAACAATCTGTTGCATTGATATTCCATTCATTGTAGTCATCACAATTTATAATTTTTAAATATTCTAATATTGCAATGCATTTTATAATATTATTATGCATATATATATATATATACATATATATATATATACATAATTGTTGTGCCATTCATCCACGACCATCACCTCGTGTTGCAGCATGATAATGCATGGCCCCATGTTGCAAGGATCTGTACACGATTCCTGGAAGCTGAAAACATCCCCGTTCTTGCATGGCCAGCATAATCACCGGACCTGTCACCCATTGAGCATGTTTGGGATGCTCTGGATCGGCGTATACGACAGCGTGTTCCAGTTCCTGCCAATATCCAGCAACTTTGCACAGCCATTGAAGAGGAGTGGACCAACATTCCACAGGCCACAATCAACAACCTGATCAACTCTATGCGAAGGAGATGTGTTGCACTGCGTGAGGCAAATAGTGGTCACACCAGATACTGACTGGTTTTCGGACGCCCCCGGACCCCCCAATACAGTAAAACTGCACATTTTAGAGTGGCCTTTTATTGTGGCCAGCCTAAGGCACACCTGTGCAATAATCATTCTGTCTAATCAGCATCTTGATATGCCACACCTGTGAGGTGGATGGATTATCTCGGCAAAGGAGAAGTGCTCACTAACACAGATTTAGACAGATTTGTGAACAATATTTGAAAGAAATAGGCCTTTTGTGTACATAGAAAAGGTCTTAGATCTTTGAGTTCAGCTCATGAAAAATGGGGGCAAAAACAAAAGTGTTGCGTTTATAATTTTTTTCAGTATATATATACATTGTGTGTGTCTCACTCTCATTTTCGAAACAGCTCATCTCTTTCTCCTATTCTTTTGCTTTTCAAACTATCTTCCATCATTTAGACTCCTTATTTTCCTTGTCCTCTTTCGTCCATCTTTCATTTTCTCCCTCTCCCTTTTGCTCTCTCTCTCTCTTGTATTCTAGCCACGTTCTCAGTTTATCAAAGCAGGCAGGCCCATTATGATTTTATAAGCCAAACCACTCTAGCCGTTCCATTTAGTGAGTGCTGGTTAGGCGCTGGGAGGTGCTTCCTTCAAATTTTGATAATGCAACATGGAAAATGACTTATCATCCAGCAGGCCATGTCACATTCTCCACCTGATTAAATATGAATAATTATTCTGGGTCTCTCTTGGTAGGACAAATTAGTCATGACATGGGTAGAACAATAACTTCTGATAAGAAAGCAGTCCCATGCTCCCTTTTCACTGTACTCGTTCAGGAAGGAAGCATGTAAGGATGGTTTTATTCATCTAGACCCAGGTCTGTTGGGTCATGTTGATGACTATTACACTGGTGCCGTATCCCTCAAATGGCAATCCGAGGAAAAAAAAAGAAAAGAAAAAAAAAAACATGAGAGAAAAAAGAGAATAAATGGGCCACAGAAAGCAATACATCAAATATAATGGCACAATTAATCAATAGAACAGAGGGGAATCTACCGCTATCTGAGCCGAGGCAGAGGACGAGTACGCCAAGTCTGTCTGCCTTGATTTGGCTTGTGTGTGTTTTCTTTTGGATTCAGGGATAGACCGAATGCACTGGCAAGAGAAATTGGCCAATTAAAGAGACCCATATGTTTCATATTTTGAGAGTGTAGTCATTTAATGGTGCATGGGAACAGTTAGAGAATGGCTGAAATTAGCTAGTTTAACAGTGTGAAACTGTTATGAGTTGCATGTCAAACAAGCTTTATAATAACCTAAACCATAAACAATGAAAACCTGACGGTGAATAGTGATATCTGCATGTGTTTTATCCTTAGTAGTTGTTGTGGACTCTTTCAGCATGTTATGCCAAAAGGTGCCAGTAGGTGGTGACGAGTGACTGCCTGAGTGAGTCAATCATTCACTGAACTAATCTGTTGAAAAACGCTGATTGCTTCACGCACAAAGCAGCTGACTGTCTTAATTGTTAAATCACTGAATTGGTTATTCAACCAAATCGATTTGCTCAAAAACAGTAATTCATTCAGGAACAAAATGGCTGACTATCTAGAAAATCATTTACCCAAAACCCAATCGATTTGTTCCAGAACATTGATTCATTCAGGTATGAAATGGCTGACTGTATAATAAATCACTTATTCAAACCGAATTGTTTTTCTCAAAGCAATGATTCATTCAGGAACTAAAGAGCTGACTGTCTTTTTAAGTGAATCATTAAATCATTTAGTCAACCGAATCGTTCGTTCGAAAACGCTGATTCATTCAGTAACAAAACATTAGTGTTACTCTGAGCTTTCCGTTTTGACTTTGATTTTTTTTTCTGTCATTGGAGCAAAAATACACAAATTAACAAGTCACTAAGTATTTGTGTTCATTGAACCATTTTATGATGGCAAAGTCATAGTTTTCTGCATGGAAAGATGTAAGCTATATTCAGTGAAACATGGACACTGAGCAGTGTGAGTACGGCATTGTAAACAAACTGTAACTTATTTAATCTTATTTTCAGTTGCCTATTCTGACTAGTTTTATAGTATGTAAATGTATTCTCTCAAACAGCTCACTTTTGATGACCAAACTCACTTTACTCGCTTTCCTCACTATGTTTTTTTTTCGATTGAGTATTTAAATCAATATTCATTCTACAAGACAGTTAACTGGGAACGGCTGTCTGTTTTGCCAATTTCACTCCAGAGGGCTGGGCGTATCTTCTCTCAGGCAGGTGCACTTTAATCTCTCTCTCACACAGAGATGACACATGACAGTCTAGAGAAAGCCCAGGCTAGCCTAAAGATCCCCTGTGTCCTCTTGTAAGCATTATCACCTCCAACATTAGACCGTCTCCGCTAGAGCCAGCTTCTAAATATGCGTTAAAAGCCTTTGAAATGGATATTTTACAGTTGCTGGATGGCTATAACAACATTGCAGTGGAGTGAATGTTATGTTTCACTGCATATGCAGCTTGATATACTGGTGTCTTTAACTGTGGAGTGTTATAGCTGTTTATGGCAGCAGGTTATGGTCAGTGGATATGTGTGTGTGTGTGTGTGTGTGTGTGTGTGTGTGTGTG
>NW_015547738.1:99924-102717 GCF_001515605.1 Sinocyclocheilus anshuiensis
GTGTGTGTGTGTGTCTGTGTGTGTGTGTGTGTGTGAGGAGCCGCTTGAGTTTGATGCATTATTTAGGAAATAGGAACTTCTCTTTTTCTGCCTGTTTTCCCTACTGTATCATATTCCCTAATCTTTAATCAAACCTTGGGTTTAACTTGTGTTTCACTAGATACTGTATAGTGTAAATAATAACTTTAAAGTTATTAAAGTATCAATTATTAAAATGATTCACTTTTAAACTAAAAAGAAAATCGATACTGTGGGTGTAAAAAACGGACTTACCAAGTATCTCTCCCTTTAATGAGACAACTGAGCTTGTTTGTCTTTCACAGGTTTTGACAGGTCTCAGTGCAATTGTATGTGACATTGTGAAGAATAGATGATTAACAAACTATTTGCTGCACAAATCAACCTCTGCCCAATATCTTTTATTTATTTATTTATTTTGACAAATTTTACAATATGTTAAGAGTAATGCCTATTATGTAGTTTCCTTTATTTTAAATTATCTGAATTTGTTAACATATTATATTGATAATGTTTAAATTTAATATTTTATAGCCCTGATGTTCTTATTCTAACTTGGAAAATACAGAACGTCTCGGTTACGTATGGTAACCCTCCTTCCCTGAAGGAGGGAACGGAGACGTCACGTCGGATGACCGACGAATTGGGATCTCGCTTAGAGAGACCAATCTACTTTGAGTGTAAACTAAACGAGCCAATGCACATTGGCATGCGATTATTGCATCCAGCTGCTGCTGATCACTCTAAGCGAGATCCCAATTCGTCGGTCATCCGACGTGACATCGAGAATGACCGACTGAAAGGGAACTGTTCATCCATCTATCTACCTAACTACTGAACTCTCTCTCCATCAATCTATGTAAATACTGAACTGTTTATCTATCTACTAAAACTTTTGAACTGTTTACCTATCCATCCATCCATTCCATAGTCTTTAATCAAAATGTTTACTTCGTTGCTCTCTGCAGTATTTTTTTTTCTCCAAACTGCTTAATCACAAACCCGCCCCACAGCTCATTTCAGCGATCAACTCTGTCACCTGTCAAGAAAGTTCAGACTTAAAGTATTTAGTTCACAGTTCAGAAAAATCATGGATGGATCCAATTGCAACAAGCATTAATCATGTCCATCTGGATGTGCTAACATTGCTATACTGACATTAAGCTTAAGGTTAGGTTTTAATATTTGTTACAGCATTGTGTAGGCAATCAGCACTATGATTAATGACCAATGAAATCTTCAGAATTGCACTGATTTGGTAAAAAAAAAAAAGATCACACATCGATCTGCCTCTGAACAACTTTCCTTTTTGGATTATGTCACCAAGACCGGAGAGTACTGTAAATAATATTAAACAATAGCGAGACATTCAGGTTGCCTTCATTCTGGTATAGAACTTTCCAGTTAGTTCCAAATTGATAAAAGTTCTACCCTACATGTTTTTTTTTCTCATTAAATAACCTGTATTGTTACAAAATATGTCACATTACAGAATTAAATGCTATTTCATGTTGACTTTAAGTACTCCCTCGGGTATGCGTACCCCTGTTTGTGAATCCACTCCCTAAATTTATTTCTAGATACACGTGTATGCTTGGAATATTAACTATTTGCTGTACCAACAACTATTATTGCTGATTGCAAATTGTGTATTCATAAGGGCAAAATTAAATGCAGAGATGAGAATGAAAAGAGAAGCAGAAAAAGGCAGTTGATCATAATCGCTGGACAGAGTCTTATAATTTGCATTCTCATTATCTCTATCACATATTCCCCATTTGGTGTCAGGTTTTGGACTTTTATGTTGAAGTTTTGGTCTTTCGGCTTCCTGTTTGACAATCTCATGTATACACGTGTATTTCACTTCCTTTTGGACATGCACTCTGGCTAGTTTTCAAGGTTGTGAATTTTTTATGCCTGTATAAGAGTATGTTTGTGTGTGTGTGTGTGTGTGTGTGTGTGTGTGTGTTTGCATGTGCGGTCTTTCCTTGGGCTGTGTATTGAGTTGTAATTCAGTCAGTGGGAGAGAGACCAGACCCTGTTCGCACAGACATAAACAACAGAGGGTAGTAGAAGACAATTCTCATCTTCCTCTCTCTCTCTCTCTCTCTCTCTCTCTCTCTCTCTCTCTCTCTCCACATCTACTCTATTTTCTCTCTCTCTCTCTCTCTCTCTCTCTCTCTCTCTCTCTCTCTCTCTCTCTCTCTCTCTCTCTCTCTCTCTCTCTCTCTCTCTCTCTCTCTCTCTCTCTCTCTCTCTCTCTCTCTCTCTCTCTCTCTCTCTCACTATCTACTCTAATTATGCTCAGCCTCTAGCGCAAACACACTTATAGGAATCACAACTGGAAAGACATACACATTGTGAATAGAACCGCAGTCCCCTCATAAATCTAATGTCATGTTTTCATCCCTGTAGAGAAGAGTTTGTTTTATCTGGCATGTTCCTTTTGCTCTGTCGTTCTCTCTGCTCTTAATTGGATCAGAACCAAGTTGTTCTTAGAACAAACATGAGCTTTGTTCCAAAACCTTGCAAGCTGTCTACCTAGACATTGTTTTAAAGCATCATAGGCACTTTCCCAATGGGAATGCTTGTGTTTCGAAAAGAGGGCAGCAATTTGAGGTGTTGTTTTGGCCAAAATGTAAGTATCCTTTGCATGCACGGCAATCCCAAAATGCATAATGACTTTATTTAAGTCATGAATTTTATGTTTTATAAACTATTTTGCTCAATATTTGTGAGTACTATGTATTTATATTATTTAATACACCACCCCCC
>NW_015547738.1:102727-112289 GCF_001515605.1 Sinocyclocheilus anshuiensis
TCTCCCTCCATTCTTTTTGTCGCCAGTGTGTGTGCTAGTGTGAAATTGATTAATTAGGTTCTCTAAATTGGGAGCTGTGTATTAATTAAGCAGAAAATTATTTTTTTGTATTAATTGTTGATTAATTGATGTAAAGTTTTGCCTGCAGCAATGACTAATCCTGGAATGTGTTCATCAGCGGCCATCACACGGTCCGATATGCATGTATGCGAGTTATGAAAACCGGCCCATTATATGTAAGTGCCAAGATGTGTACCTGCGATAATGTGTGCGTGTGCGTGCGTGAAAAGGTCCCATTAGATTGCTGTGTAAGTGTTCTAGATGACCTCCCTTAATTGTGTTTGATTGGAGCGCAGTAATCAAATCGTCTCACCTCTTTTCCACTCTAATGCTTCAGATTATTCATCTGAAGGAGCAAAATGGGAGAAACTGGAACAGAAAGAAATTATTGTAATAACTGATCCATTGACTACCCAGGTTTGTCTGGTTTACTTGGTCTAGTTCAGTGTTATTTTAGTATCACTGATATACTATTATATTATTTTGTATTGTGATATTATTTTGTATCCTTGATATACTATTATAGTTTTTATAAATATTTTGATTTAGTTTCTAATTTCATATTTTCTATTTTATTTTCATTTTAGTTAAAGTTTTAGTAATTTTGTTTTGTATTTTAGTTTTATTAGTTTTTGTTTTGTTTTTGTTTGTTTTATATATGTGTATATAGTATTTTTAAATTCAGTTTTAGTTTTTGTAGAATTTCGGGTTAAACTAAAAGAAAATGAGAACTGTTAGCCTGGCTGAAGTAAAGAAGCTGAAGTTTTTTTTATATATTTTATTTTCACTTGCTTTTATTGTAATTTAAGTGATGGTCCAATTAACTATAACTACACCATTATGGTGGCAAATAAAAATATAGCAATATTTTATTATTTTATTTCAATTTTATAATTTATTTTTATTATTTTATTTCAAAATTTCTTGTTTTTAAAAGTGTGAAATGGGTTTATATTTTTCCCCTTTTTTTCTTGATTTGACGTCAGAGGATAATCACTAATAAAGGATTTGATGTGGTGCCATCAGCCAATCAGCATCATCCTGATGTCATTTTTCGTGCAGCCAAGCAACTGTCATCGAAATGAATGAGAATGCTAAAGGATAGCTTTCTCCAGACACGAACCCAGTCACCCAGTCACCCATTTCCCTCACTTTTTTGGCAGAGTAATCAAGATCTCTTTTACCCACTTTATCTATTGGAACAAAGCGCTGTGATGATTGGTCACACACGCATTATAGTTTTGAAACTACCTGAGAGCAACGGCTGATTGATTCTCCGTGGCCGCTGCAATGCTTTAAATTGAATAGTCAGTTGGAGGCAGAGCTCTGGGAAACAACAGACGCTACATCAAGACTCCAAAACGTGTCAGAACACCACACTCAGACGAAAGCTCTGATCAGACATATCAGTTATGATCCTGATTCTACAAGCCTTGTTTGACTTCTCTTCCAGCAACATGATTCATTCATCAATACATGATTCATTTAGTAGGGCCTTCGTAAACGAAATCGGTGCTGGAAAACCCATGTGTTTAAAGACTGCATGAAAAAACGGCATTCATAACACGTATAACTCGAAATCGTTCACTCAAATTTTTAAATAATAAAGACCCTCCGTCATTTCCAAAATGCATCCTGTCCAGTTTGTTGTCAATAAGGCCATTACTTCTCACACGTATCATTGACATTAAACTTGGTGTGTCTAATGTTTTAATTTCAGAGTGAAAATATCCAGTGGGCATAATGTTATCCATTGGGATTTGGTTGGATCAGACTCGTTAAGCTATGATATTATTAATTTACATTATTTTCCCCCGCCTACGCTGGTTGTGGTTGCATTAGCAGAAACGTCGTTTTCAAAAGCAGAGAACGTCATTACGTTTTCCTTCAGAATAGCATGCACTGAAGATTCATTCATTAAGATCAAGGACGTTTATTTCGTTGTATCTATGCGAAGAACTATCCATTACTTTTCTTTCACCTGTTTTGTACATGGCATCAAACGCTTTAACGGAAAGCACTAAAAGATGGGTATGCATACATGCAATGCCATTTAATAACGGACAAGTTTGTCTGTTGTGTAATAAAGGGGCTGAGATCATATTTCTTCAGGTAGGAAATAAATCAAGAAACATAAAGCACTGAAAATATACCTCAAAGGATTGATGTATTTTTGTGTGCATATCCCACTTTGTGATCCTTAAACACATCCACTTCAAAGGAACAAAATCAGTTAATTAATGACATTCTTACTGATGCCCTTTTCCCACTTGTTGCCTAGGTAACCTCCTCTTCCTGGCACTCAGGCAGTAGCGGAATCCATATTGACAGATTACATTTTTTTCCCCCTCAAAAAAGGTCATTTGAGCATATAGAGTTTAGATGACGGTGCAGTGTTTTGAAATGGCTCAACACTTCTACAAGGCTATTCATGCAGACTCTCAATGGAATGTATAAGTACTCTTGCCTTTCTTGTCAGTTCTTTCCACAATGCTTCATTCACCTCTTTTCCTTAAGTTCCACGTCTGTTTTATTCTCTCTTTTCTACAAAGAAAAGCGGGTCTGTGTAATACAGATAAAGAAAGACGTGTGTAAATGACTGCCATGTGTGACATCAGCCTGTTTTCTAAGACCGTAGAGCCGCTGTACACACAAACACACAAACACACTTTGTGACTCAAATGTCTACTCAGTTAAAGCATAGACTTGTGGAGGAAATGTGCAATTTTCAAATGTTCTATTAATATTACACTTCCTAACCTTGACTCACTAGGGTTAATTATATTTGCCATGTCATATGCTGATTTTTTTAACAAAATCAATTAGAAAACAAATTGAAAAAATTCTCTCAGAAAGGTAAATATTTTGATATTTTATGTTAGTTTAAAGATCAAACTGCACTGATCTTTTGATTTCTGTAGAGCAGTTCTATATGGATTTCACTCTTGCACAAATCCATAATCTCCAAAATTTATCTTACTGAAGTTTATATTGCAGATACTCTGGAAGCAGGGCTTTTTTGAGTTTCACAGGAACAGACTCAGCTCTGTCATCAATGCTCTCGTAAGCCGACTGTCAGTAAGAGTAATCACGGTCATTGTCTTCTTTTAAAGTGACTCAAATATGCATTAATATCACATAAATCTTACAGTTTTAGACGGCAGTGTATTTTTCATGTCTGACAAGTTTCATATCTCTTTTTTTTTATTTCCAGGTAGAGCTGTCACCTCGCATCAGATTTAGCCATATAAGCTCTCGATTTTGTTCTCCATCAATTCCGACAATAACTGACATGTCACAATAATGTAATTGATTTGCAGTCGGGAGAAAAACGCAACTAACAACGTAGACAAATTGAAGGGTCAGCAAATCTCTTCTGATTTATTTTGTTCATTTTTTTGATACCTCTCGGCTGTGGTGCAATGATTCATCAGTCAAATTCCCTGAATAGTTAATCATTTTCTTTTCTGTATTTTTTCGCACTTTCTAAATGAACTTTGTGCAAATGAGATTGTGATTGGAACATACATCAAAACTGATCATCCGTTTTCATGAGTCATGTTCCTAGAAACACTGGAGTGAGAGATATGGCACAGTCATGCGAGCTCAGGCTCGGCCATAGCGGATGTATAGCCTGTGACTGCGTGAGCATGAAAGCAGCTGACCTGCTGAGTCCTGTGGGGAAGAGCGGCTTTTCCCTCATAACGATTACAAATCGCCAGCAATGCAATTACCAGGGGCTAAGCAATGACTCTCGTGACTTAAACAATGATAGCCGGTCTCAGACAGCATTGTTCAATAGCAGAATAAAGCTGGAGATTTGTTGCACTCTCAAACGCAATAAGACACCACATCCATTTACTTCTACAGAGCTTCTGGGAGCACTGAAGGATGTTTTCAGGGACCATCAAAATAATATTTATGCTATTAAGATACCTATCTAAACATTTAGCATACCGAATGCTACCTCAGGCTCCCAGTTTCCAATGGAAATATATGTCTGCTTAAAATCTACACTGTACACTCTTAAAAAATAAAGCTTCCAAAAGGGATTTTTCAGAGTGATGCCATAGAAGAACCATTTTTGGTTCCTAAAATAACCTTTCGGTGAACAGTTCTTAAAAGAAATGTTGTTTTCTTAGTCTAAAGAACATTTGAATAATCTAATGAAAAAAATTAATAGAAAAACAGCTAATCTTAAGTTACTGATCATTTTCCACCAGCACATTATCCATTGAGTTTGTGGAACTTTCCTTAAACTCTGAAACACAACACAGTGCAATACATTATATAAAATATAAGTTAAAACACCTATGATAAAACAATACGGACAATTTCAATATTAACACAGTAGATTGAGCCCTATGGAGTTTTTTTTTTTTTTGTATGTCTATATAGTTTTTAAAGTTTTGTTAGGTTTGTAAAGTTATTTAGTACTTAAACTTAAACTAAACAAAAATTAGAAATATATCTGAAATAAAATAAGTTTGACTTTTTTATATTTTAATTTATTTATCTTAATGCTTATTTTATTTCAAGCAATGAAAAGTTTTTTTTTATGAGTTTAGTTTAGTTCTTTAGTTGTTGAGTTGTTTTGTTTTTTAGTTTTAGTTTTAATTTGGCTATTCCCAGGCTACATGATATAATGGCGACGCCCCTGTTTGTTTGTTTGTAAAACTCACATTAATGTTGTGTTGCTGTTAAGGACGACAGCTGGTACCGCTAGCCTCAGCAGAGAACTCTAATTAACGAGTTTGTACGCATAGGACCTAAACAGGTACCATATGGGAGATCGTTGGTTCATATTTCTATATCACATCTGTCTGGTAAATGTGATTAATTGATGTTTAATGTTTGCATCTCAATTCTACTGACCAAAAATGATGTCTCAATTCAGTGGCGTCAATCAAATCGAGTGAGGAAGTGAACTATTCCTATAGTGATTCACGAAAGGAGCTTTTTTTCTGTGAAACCTGCTCCTTTGCATGGGAACTTTGACTGTGAGATGGCAGCCTTTTGTTGATATTTCAGATAATCATTTCATCACCCCGAAAATCGTTGTTTTTTCGCCCTCATTAATAGTGCCTCTCCTGCAACAGCCTTTGTTCTCTAACTGAATAAGCACGACCCAATTGATGCATGCGAATGTCAGAAGAAACATTTGGAGAGGGAAATTAGAAGCCTGAGCAATCTGGAGTAGCGTGAGTCTTATCATTCATGTATCGCTCTTGTTGTTGTTTTGTGTCCTCACCTCACTCGTTCACACTCTTGAGCTCAAACGTGCACGCTTAAAGCAATTTAGTCCACTAAGCTAGCGCAATCCATCGGAAAGGCTGCAAATCTTTTTAAGGGCAATATCTGGAGCTTAGGATTTAGTTTCCTTTATTATAGGAGATTTAAGGGATTAGCTTTCACTCTTAATACACAAAGTTTCATTTTGTTTCGTTGTGTGAGTGTATTTGTGTGGTAACGGACGCATTGTGGATCTTAAGTCCTCCCTGAGGTTAAGAAAAGATGTCCTGTGTCCGCTGCCCTGTAGTGATTGATCAGGATCTTTTAGCCATCTAAAGCCTACTGTATCATATTTGATATGCAAATTTATAAAGCCTAAATTATCACAGTATTTATTTATTTACTTTAGAAAAATCATTACAATTTCTCAGTTATCATTGTATTGCATTACATTTTATGTTTTGCCTTCCATAATAAAAATACATGCATTTAAATATCATCTTACTAAGGCATATTATTGGGAGATATAGAGTGACAACCGATATTAATATGTATTTTTTGTAAGTAGTCTGCTATACTGCAATACGATCTCTTTAATTTACATTACAAGCTATTACAAATTCATCTTGGTAAATAAATGCAACTGCCACAAATTGCATGTTTTTGCTCAGTTTGTGCCTAAAATTGAGGTGTTTTTCCCTACTCAGGTGTGTTCCATATGCTTCTATATCATAATATATGAGCCATAAAACCTGGTTTATCAAATATGATACTCTTAAAAAAAACAAACAAACAAAAAAAAAAAGTACAAGTACAAGATTTTTTTGGATATTTTTTTTTTAAATAAACCATACATTTATTAAAACAACATTTTTTTCGGACTATTATTTCATATTTATTTCATTATTTCATAGTTACAAGCAAAAATGACGTTTGATTAATTTCTGTGAACCGGTTCAAGCTGTATTTTTTAACTCTATTTAAAGTTTCATGCATGTCAGCTCTAAAAAAAATTTTCCTGGAAGTCTTTTAATGTTTTAGTAAAAATATATGTAGGTAAATGCTTATCATTGGTTATTTTGGTACATAAAATGAAAATTCTATAATAATTATTATTAATTATGTTCCATGTTCATTTAGTTAAAACTAGGTTTTAGTTCTTACATTTAAACATTTTCGTTTTCATTAAGAATATTGAATATTATGAAAAGGCTCATAAATATAGAGATTTTTTCTATTTTAGCTCTATTTCCCAATCCTTAGCCTGTGTGTGCAAATACCCACATACGTCTTTTTCATGTAATTAAGCTGGAACCTCATTAGCACCGAGTATCGTGGTTATGATATCTTAGAGTCATAACGACACTGTGTCCTCTGCCTTCTGAGGGAGCAAACCATAAATCTGTGACATTAGCCTGCCGCCCCTGTCGCCGTAGTGACTAATTATGCTCTGTTTGTATAAGTAATGGCTTATTCTTCACATGGTACAGTGTGATCATGATTAAGAAGGGATCCGCCGGAGCTGTAGGCTCATTTTCCTTTGCTCTCATTGGCCGCTCGCTCATCATCTCCCTCTCCTCTTAAATGAAAACTCATTATTTGACGTGTACTAAATGCTATTCGGGGTGTTTTTCCCACTAGCTGGTGCTGGAATAAAGAAATTAGGAGGTATTAATTCATAAGGAGCTAATTTATACCTCACAAGTGAAGTGGACAAGACTCATTTCTGAGAAGAGCTTTAGCGGTGGTATTTGGAGGCTAGTCGCAGCGCAGAGCAGCTCAAGTGCAACTCACACACTTGTTCTTTATGATCTTTTGCATCTGACCTTATCATTTGTTCAAATGCTTTGACATAAAGGTTGGAAAAAATGTTTTGGGGAAAAAAGGCAGCCTTTAGAAAAGTGTTTGATTTTATTCCGTTTCTTACATTTTCTTTGACCTGAATCTTTTTTTTTTTTTGTAATAAGAAGTATAGAAAAATGCTTTATGAAAGCAATCAAATTTGAGTAGAGACAGCATTTAAACTGGTCACAGTGGCTGTAAACCATTAAACCCAATATCCCAAGAACATCAACAGTAGATTAATATACTTTAACAGCGCTTGAGAGATTTTCACAAATGAGTTCATAAAACAAACCTGACAGCTCCAGATGTAGGCAGCAGTATTAATGCAAAAATTGTTTGCCTCTTTGTTTTCTGTCATACATGACCCGTGGTACTTTTTTGCAGCTTGCACAGTCACAGACAGATGTGAATGCCCAAACCGTGTCTGATGATGTATGTTAAACCTCATTGTCAGCGCCACTTTTGTGGTCTTTCTTACCAAACAGTAGGGTAGTATGTAGAGTCTATCGTTTTCTGTTTATTTCACTGCAATTTCTGACAAATATGTGCTCATGGTCACTGATTGGATTACATTTATTGTCTTTTAATGCAGCCTGTTTGTGTGTAGGTCAAAACAAATGTAGTTTCCTGTAGCAAACAGAATTAAGAGGAAGATTAGACATATAGGTTGGATTTATAATGGTGTCACCAGCCACCAACAAGTGTCAAGTGTCAAGAACAGCACTTTCAATCTGACTTTAAAAATAACAAAGAATTAAAATGGACCTTGTGTACATTCTTAAAACGGTAGTTCACCCAGAAATCCGTAATCATTTACTCACCGTAATGTTGTTCCAAACCAGTTTGACTTTCTTTCTTCTGTGGGGGTTTTGAAAAAATATTTTTAGAAGAAAGAAAGAAAGTCATGCAGGTTTGGAACAACATGTGGGTGCATAAATGACAACATTTTCATTTCCAATACACATTTCTGGTGTTATTGTGCACAGTTTTTTTTTTTTTTTTTTTTTGGTACACTTTTATTCCTGTTCACAATCCAATCAATTCCTGATGGATAAAATCAAGTCTCAATTTGCAAAGTATTTCACTTTGGGAAAGTAAAATGGGCTGTAAATGTTATATCAAAGCAGTTTTGCCTATTAGCCTGATCTATTTTTGATATTCAGAGTAGCTGTAAATCATTTTCTTCACATTTTTTTCTTTCCTCCCCTCCCTTTTTCTTTCCTTCTCGTGGTTGATGTCATTTAAACTGATTATTAACTTTGATAAGCACACATATGTTGGATTAATTAATGCGTTGAGTCTAGTCCCCGGCGATTGGGCTCACATTTTAGTTCTAACCTTTTACTTTAAGGCATTGTTGGGTGTATAATTACGCTTGGCTTAATTAGTGAGTTATTAAGACCTGTGATGAGATATGACAGGATCTTCTGGACTTAATAAAAAAAAATGTCTGACTGGAGGATTATAACTGTTGTTGAAACTTACTTGAACTGCCATGCAGTTCATACAAACAACTTGATTAAGTTGAAATTGACTCCTGAAAGGTATTATATAGCGACACGACTAGCTGTTGCTTGGACTGTGTCATCTGTTTTCACAGCAGAGCTTAAAGCGTACTCTCAACACTTGTGTAAACTCCATTTCTGATGGAGGAAAATTGATTGGATCTATCAAATAATAATCAGGCCTTATTGTGTAACGGGGCTGACGAGACGTGAGACGTGTGGATCCATCTGCAGGCTTTATTAAAGAGACGTGGTAAACAGGTAGGGTCAAACAATGGCAAACAGGTATATGGCGGGCAAAACACAAGAATAGTCCCAGGGCTAGCGTAGGTCACCGATCGGCAGACAGAATCACAGGGGCTTTTTTGTTTCCTGAGGTTTTTATTATTAAGCAGGGCTTTCGCACAAACACAAATCGGAGACCTTGGTTCAAGAGTCCAATCATCTACGCAGCCACCCTTCCTTATCAAGTCTATCAAAATCACAATTAAAATGTTTATGTCCTTTCTCTCTCTCTCTCTCTCTCTCTCTCTCTCTCTCTCTCTCTCGCCTTTCTATCAGTCTCTCTGGATAATGAATTATCCATTATTTCCCCTTTATCCACACTGGTCTCTTCTGTGATAAACAGCTTGTGCTAAATGTGACCGCATGCTTGGAGTCACGAGGACCCTGTTCTCTGCGACGTCCTCCATCTGGAGACAGTCTCACCCATACTATATATATATATATATATATATATATATACTGTATATATATATATATACAGAGTTCTGGCATGAAACTCTAGATGGCGCAGTCCGATAGGTCTAACTCAGTCCGACCTAATGACATCATTATCACATGGCACAGCTGATTGGTTCTCTCCTGTATCGGTAGCCAATGAGCTCGCTGCTCAACATTCAAATATAAGACTAGTGATA
>NW_015547738.1:112619-113092 GCF_001515605.1 Sinocyclocheilus anshuiensis
TAATCAAGTTTAAACTAAGTGTCATGTTAGCAGTTTGCATTGTATGCAGGAGCGAATATTAAGCATATTAGCAGCAACATTTAGCATCTGTGTTTATACAGCTGGAGAAAAATGCAGTTTAGAGCATATCGCTCTGGGGACACGCCGATAGTAATGGACATGAAACAGGTTAAATGAAATAATCATTCTTGTGTATGCATTTCAATGGGGGTTCGCCATATACATCGGCGATTATCCCAGTGTTCACATTCGTTATTTCTAAGGTCGATGTTTTCATTGTGATGAGTGTGTGTTTGATTTCAGCTGCATGCAGCGTCAGAAGCACGAGCTTATCACAGTCATATCAATGACAGTGTTTTGCGGGAGACGCTGAAGATCACTATCTACGGCTATAGCAGTTATGCTGCATTCAAGTCCTCCTGGGACGTTCGTACTTACGAGTTGACAAGTCGTAATTACGACGTCGGGTGTGT
>NW_015547738.1:113268-114902 GCF_001515605.1 Sinocyclocheilus anshuiensis
TTCAAGTCCTCCTGGGACGTTCGTACTTACGAGTTGACAATCGTAATTACGACGTTGGGTGCGTTCAAGTCAGTTTAGTCGGCACAATATGGCGGTGTACCTTCTTTTAATAAATTACAAGAAAATACAACAGGGTCTGTTAACTCTGCTTATAGAAAATGAAAAGCAAAGAATTCGCATCAGGTGTGTTTTGCATTTTTAATATTTTTAAAAAGTAATTTATGAAGCCACTTTCATCTGTATCGCATAAAAACTTGTTATTAATTGTTGTATTACAATCCTGCCACATTCAAAAAGCTTATTTTTTGTAAATAAAAAGCCTGACAATGTCACTGCTTAATACCTATAAGTATTGTGATTTATGTTTTACTTTGGCAATCATATATGACTAGTGCTTGCCGTAGCAGTTGCAGCTTGCTTCAGAACAGCGAAATCAACATCTAAGGTAAGTGAATGCTCTTCTAATCCATATCGCTGTGTGTATTGCGTGGTCTGCCTAATTGAATTAAAAAATGAGCAACCATAATCAAGTTTAAACTAAGTGTCATGTTAGCAGTTTGCATTGTATGCAGGAGCGAATATTAAGCATATTAGCAGCAGCATTTAGCATCTGTGTTTATACAGCTGGAGCAAAAAGCAGTTTACAGCATATGTAATGGCTCTGAGGACACGCCAATAGTAACGGACATGAAACAGGTTAAATTAAATAAGCATTCTTGTGTACGCATTTCAACGGGGGTTCGCCATATACATCGGCGATTATCCCAGTGTTCACATTCGTTATTTCTAAGGTCGATGTTTTCATTGTAATGAGTGTGTGGTTGATTTCAGCTGCACGCAGTGTCAAAAGCACGTGCTTATCGTAGTCATATCAATGACAGTGTTACAGGAGACACTGAAGATCACTATCTACGGCTGTAACAGTTAGTTCTGAGTGAAATGCATTATGGGTAGTGTATTTTGTGGAAATGTGCTCGTGCGACGTGTGCTCTCGCCGTGCTGTGTAATTCAGAAAATGGGGAAAGAACATTTATATTCTGCTTTTATTTCAGTTCATTCAGGTCAGTCCACCCAGGGGTTTTGTGCACTGTAACTCTGACAACTTTTATCTGCATGAGAGAGTAAAATGGCTTGCATTGGCTAACTTTGCCCATCTCATCATTGCACGAAAATAAATTAACAAGCTGTTACGCTGCCGTTGGGACTGATGAAGAGGAGAAAGTAACAGCAGTTATCAAATGACTAAATTATGATATTTGCTCAGGTGGGTGCTGGGGTCTTATCTATCGGACTGCAACGTATATCAAATTTGTTAATTAAACATTACACATAGTGCGCGTCTAATTAAAGTTAAGCCAGTCGGCATGGTAGCCCAGGCTCGCATAGTCATAGCCCACTACTGTTAAGCCGGTCCGCGTGGTAGCCAAGGCTCACATAGCCATAGGCCACTATTGTTAAGCCGGTTAAACACGACCAGGGTGCGCAGAGGTATGCAAATACATATGTTGACAGGCAGGTAGGAAAGCCTCTCATAATGTTCGGACTAGGGATGTAAATTTTCGATAATTTCCATGATCGATCGTCGTTTAAATTAACGATCAATTAATCGATTAATCGTTAACTTTAATGCTGCA
>NW_015547738.1:115559-118404 GCF_001515605.1 Sinocyclocheilus anshuiensis
CTCAGGTGGGTGCTGGGGTCTTATCTATCGGATTGCAACGTATATCCATTTTGTTCATTAAACATTACACACAGTGTAAGCCAGTCGGCGTGGTAGCCCAGGCTCACATAGTCATAGCCCACTATTGTTAAGCCGGTCGACATGGTAGCCAAGGCTCACATAGCCATAGCCCACTATTGTTAAGCCGGACGTCATGGTAGCCAAGGCTCACATAGCCATAGCCCACTATTGTTAAGCCGGTCGACATGGTAGCCAAGGCTCACATAGCCATAGCCCACTATTGTTAAGCCGGACGTCATGGTAGCCAAGGCTCACATAGCCATAGCCCACTATTGTTAAGCCGGTTGGCGTGGGGCGGTTGGCGTCTCCTGCTTTGTGGGGGGTTATTTCATATATGTTATATTTGCAGCAGCAATATTTCTTACATGCTCACAGCAGCATGTTGTGGATGTATTGGCAGTAGCAAATCTCGGTACTTGTTCTGCCATAGCAGCAGCAGCATAGCAGATCTTTTTCCACCAAGACCAAATACATTAACATTGTCATGTACATTACCATGCCAATCCATCCGAGAGTTGTCATGACAGAAATATATATATATATGAATATATATATTCATTCCATGTCTGTGTCAGATTGGAAGCAGGTTAGAAATAATTCATGGTCATGTCCTCTATCCTCAGGAATGGCTCTGTTTCAGATTGCAATGTCTTTTACCAGCAATCCGGGGTATGTTTTATGAATCATTAAGAATTGAAGAACGTTTATGCTAATGACTTTGAACTAATTTTAACTCTTTCCTCAAGGCAATCTTATCCACTTTAAGGTCTGTTAGAACTACAGCGGAACATCAGATATTTAATAGTTAAATAAATAGTTCAACTGTACACAAAAAATTACATAATTTACTCAATCTCATGTCTTTCAAAGCCTGTATTTTATTTATTTTTTTTATTATTCTTAGGAGCACTTACGCATTCCTAAGAATAAAGAAATTATGCACTTACAATGAATGGGAAGCTTTCATGCTTCAAAAAAAAAAAAGAAATCCAAAAGCACCATTAAAGTATTACAGTATCTTTTGAAGCCACATGATAGCTTTGTAGCATGAAAGATTTACTGATAGTGTTTGTGAATTCAATGAGTTAAACTCGAGAACTGGTTCATTAATCAATTATTTAGACAGATTGTGTGAATCAGATCAACTAATTCATTCACTGTAAACTCAACACTGTAAGCTCGAAATAATTACTTGCTTTGTGTAGGGCAAACTTAAATTAGTTCTAACAAATGATCTTTTATGAGTATGTAGAACTTTCTTTTTATTTTGAGTTCACGAAACGGACACATTTTGTGTCATCTGTATTGTTAGAAGCAATTAACATATATGAGTACAAAATAAAAATCTGCCACTTCTGCTTACTTAAATATTAACTTTGAATTTCTTGAGTTAAAAATGTCAATATGATTGACTAGTTTTAATTTTTTTTTGTTTTGCCAACTTATTTGAGTTTACAGTGTTGAAAAGCTCCAACTCAAAAGAACGATTTGTACATGAAGCAGGCGAATCTTATGAACACACCACAAGAGTTTGGGCGGATATCAAGATTTGTAATTATTAAAAATGTAAAATTCCATCTGTTCTTCACACAGAGCTGTAAGACTTCGAAAATTGACTTGGGGTCATATTGACTATGATACTATCACACAGACGAAAGAAAGTCATAAGAGTGAGTAAATGATAACAGAAAGTTCATTTTTGACTCGACTATGAGGCTAATAGGATTTTACACCATTCCCAAAGTAGATTCCCAAAACAGCTTAGGTACACATAGCACTGGTGCGTAAAAATAAAGCCTGATTTAAGATTTTCTGCTCTTTTGCCAATTTTAAGGGGAACTAGTTGGCATTAAACCATTGTTTTGTCATTAGTGGAAGTTTAACATGACCCTGGTCTCATATAGGAGTACTGTAGTGAGCGTTTAGTTTGATTAATCGTGCTGCGATGGAATGTGTTGTGTGGGTACTGCCGGGCGAAGGGGCAAGGCAGCCTTCAGGCCTACAGAAGTCCTCCTGACCCATCTTTGGCACACTACTCTACTTTAGCATGTATACTATGTGTACGTGCTTGAATAAATCTGTACCTCTGTGTAAGTTTAAACTCGCGTGTGTCCACCTCCGCCTCTCAAACTCAGTGGGGGAAACATGTTGTCCAGCATCGCCATAGCGATGATGCCCCAGGAGGAGATTATGATGATGCGTCCACACTTCCTGGCTCTCTGCCACTCCTTCCCATCTGTGCTCTGTCTTCAGTGAGCGTTTTGAGTGCGCCTGTGTAGTAGTGGCATTGTTAAGAAGGAAGTACAAAAGAAAACATAATGTGGTGTTTTCTATAAAATTAACTTTCCTTTTCTTAGTCAACATATTAGCAATATTATTATATTTATTAAATAGTTCAGAAACAGGTTTGGAATGACATGAGGATGCGTAAATGATTTTTATTTTTGGGCAATGAACTAGACACTCGGAAAACAAGGAGATTTGCATAATTTAACACTGTCATCTCGCATATTTATTGTTATATAAAGTTCCGTGCTCAACACCCTTGCTCTTGCTTTTGTCTGCCTATCCTGTTCTCCAGCTGAGGCAACTTTCTAAGATTAAATCTTTTCTGAGTTTCAAAGATTTTGAAAGAATTATACACATTTTTATTTCATCCCGTCTTGACTACTGTAATGGACTTTATGTAGGCACTAGTCAGGCCTCCCTGACCAGACTGCAGATAGTTCAGAATGCTGCAGCTTGTTTGCTAACGGGAACATGTTACTCCCATTTTGGACTCTCA
>NW_015547738.1:118999-125229 GCF_001515605.1 Sinocyclocheilus anshuiensis
TATTCTTAGTAGAAATATTTTTAGAATCATTAATGGAATAGTTCAGAAACAGGTTTGGAATGACATGAGGATGGTAGAGACAGAATTTTTGTTTTTGGGCGAACTGTTCTACAATGAACTAGACACTCAGAAAACAAGGAGATTTGTGTAATTCAACACTGTCATCTCGCGTATTTATTGTTATATAAAGCGCCGTGCTCAACACCATTGCTCTTTGTTTTGTCTGCCTATCCTGTTTTATGAATGATGACTTCCTGTTCTTACAGCTATGGAAGATTCTCAAGGTTCTACTCTCTAAGTGACATCTTCTGCACTTCATCTTCAAGATGTGCTTAAGCGAGCTAAGTGCGACCTCTCCATGGGATAGAGAGAGATGCACATGAAAGCTGTTTGCACCCGTTGGGCTTATCGCGGTGTTCTTGTATGTATAGGTTTTTCTCCCCGATGGGAAATATTTTGTCTCAGTTTAGTGGGTTTGAAATGTTCAAAACCACAGTGTTTTCTGCCTTTATCTGCTGTTTTTAATTTATTCGTTGTTATTTTTTTTATTGCGGCTTTCCGACTACTTTCTGGAAAAACAGGTTTTGTTGTGATAAGAAAAGGAAGAGAGGAATAGCATAAATAAAAATGAGGTTGGAGCCATGGACTAGCAGTTAGGATTTCGTCACAATGTGCCATGGTATAAAAATATTCTCAAACTTAAATTCTCTAAAATTAAATAACATTTAAATCAAAGTACTAATATGACTAAAACTGGAGAAAAAAAAAATTCAAGCTAAAAAGAAATACTAAAAACACAAACTAATAAAAGCATTTAACAAAATTACTAAAACTAAAATTCTAAATATTAATTCAAAAGCTAATTCAAAATATTAATAAATACTATAATAGTATATAAATAATTCTAATTAAAATAACACTGATGTTATTTGAATCTGGCTTGGAGTTTTCTGATCCAGTTCCCCCACTTCTCACCATCATTTCCAAGTAATAGCAGATTATATTAATAATTGTGCACATACTCAAGTGAATTGCATAGATGCACTTTTATGTGTGGGCGACCATGGTTTTGACTCGGGTCGTGTCCCCATCCCACTTCATCCTCCTGTCTTTTTTATTTCCTGTCTACTCTCAGACTATTTCTAGTTGGAGGATAGACAGAGATAAACGGACCGAGAGAGGAATGGGAGGCGTGCTGTCTCCCCTCAAGAGGTGAGCTTAAGTACAGATCTGTTGTTTCCTGAGGGCTATAAGCCACCTACAGTTCAAATAATAATCAAAAGACAAGCTGCTGAGCGAATGAGTCTGTGTGCTTTATGGTAATTTGACAGATCTTTTCAGTATCTCCTGCCATGATACTTACTGTGATGTTAATCATTCTGCTTTACGGTACCTATACAGTGATGTTAAAATCAAAATGGATCTCCTATACTTTCTGAATAGCTGGTAATTTATTTATTATATTTTTTATTAGTTTATATTCAAATATTATAATGCTTGTTTTATGAAATATAAACACAAACAAATATAAATAAATAAATATAAAATACATTTAAAATAAAATGAATTTTGCATATACAGGTGCATCTCAATCAATTAGAATGTCGTGGAAAAGTTCATTTATTTCAGTAATTCAACTCAAATTGTGAAACTCGTGTATTAAATAAATTCAATGCACACAGACTGAAGTCCTGTCTTTGGTTCTTTTAATTGTGATTATTTTGGCTCACATTTAACAAAAACCCACCAATTCACTATCTCAACAAATTAGAATACTTCATAAGACCAATAAAAAAAAAAAACATTTTTAGTGAATTGTTGGCCTTCTGGAAAGTATGTTCATTTACTGTACATGTACTCAATACTTTTTAAAATTACTTTAAAGCAAAGTAATTTGCTTTAATTACTGCCTCAATTCGGCGTGGCATGGAGGTGATCAGTTTGTGGCACTGCTGAGGTGGTATGGAAGCCCAGGTTTCTTTGACAGTGGCCTTCAGCTCTGTATATATATATATATATATATATATATATATAATTATTTTATTTAAAAATATACGGTGTAATAATTAATCTTATTTTTATAATGATTTTTATGTTTTTCCACTATTGAATATCAATTTCACTTGAAAATGTGTCACATTACTGATAAAAAGTGTTGCCCGTGCTGATTCATTTGACTTTAATGAAACATTATTGACTTTATGTCTCACCCTGATGCACATAATTACTACATCATTTGACATTTCACCATTATTCTTATTAACATAAGCTTTTTTCTTTAGCAGAGAGTGACAGTTACTCAAACACGCAAACTGCAACACAGGCCTTACTGATACTACAAGATATACAGAGTATAGTGTTTGAATGTGTCTGTGATCATTTGTGTAAATGTTGGGAGTGTTTTTTCTCAATAACCTCAGCTTGTTGCATTTGTCTATCTTTTTTTTTTTTTTTTTCTTCTGCTGAATTAAGATAAGAGGGTTTGTTAATTAAACTGTCACGTGGCAGCACCTTGAGGAATCGCAGTGAAAGAGCTACTTTAATTGGGAGGCTATTGTCTCACTACACACACTCATCTTATCCAGTGACTATCATAACAGAGAGCAGGGAGGAAGCATCACCCAAGACAACAGGGAGTCGGGGAGTGGAGAGATGTTGTTCCTGATATACGACATTCGTATACCTTGCCAACAATGTGGTCTAGAAACAATTCTCACTGGGAAATTAGTAAATTTCACAGAGAAACAGCAAGTAAAACTTTGAATTAAACAATTTTGAAATAGAAAAACTGAAATGTTATTCTCTAATGTGGGCTCATTCAGTGGTGAAGTTTGCACTATCAAGCACCCCTTTTCTCTTATTATCTAGGGAGTGTGTTTAGTGGATCAGTTCTGTTAAGTGATGAACCGCCTTGGCCGTGGCTTCAACTGTAAATACAATCAGCAATTAATATCAGAAAGAGAGAGAGCAATTAAGCATCAGAGTCCTGCATGGAGGATCAGTTACTGAGATTCTCTTATCTCTGAAATTTACATCCCATGGTGCTCATTACGTACGTGGCTATATTGGTGTGGGTGTGGGTGTGTGTGTGTGTGTGTTTCATGAGGTGGTTATTTTGGAGCTATAGATCCACAGTCACATGCAGGCTTGTGCCCGTAGTCTGTAAAAATCTGTCTGGCCATCTGGGCTGAAGGTGTTCAAAATCTGCCTTGATTAAAAAGTGCAAATCTGGAGATCACAGGCCTACTGATCTTCTCTTTCACCCTCACATGCTTAGCCCAGACTGGACACAGGAGTGACCCCTTCAGTAATCTCGTCTGGAGATTATGATGATGCTTCTTTAGATGAGGATGTTGTTCAAGAGGAAGGGAGGACACGAGACACAGAGAAAACACTGCTGTTGTAGCTAAGCAACAGCTAATGGCATTTGAATGAGATGGTAAAACCAATGTTCATTTGTTATATTTGGACTTGGATTGTTCCAATTTTAAACTCTGATTGGATGAGCCAGATTTGAAGCCATTATTATGTCTTGCAACCATGCAGTGCAAAAAATTATTTTCTTGCTCAATATTTTTGTCTGGTTTATGATATATAAGCATAATTGTGTAAGATTTGTTTTCATTGAATATGTTGTATATATGTGTAATAAAAAGTGCAGATTTGTACTTTTCAAATAAGACACACTTATTATAGCTTATATATTACATAATGTGCATATATACAGAAGCATAATTGTGTAAGATATGAAAAATAGCCTAAATATGTGTGGTAAAATCACAGTAATATTGGCCTCTCACGGCGTACTGCTTTGTTGACCAACTGTGTTTTTGAAATCACATGTTCTGTAAACCAGTTTCTACCAGTTAATGCAGAATGCAGCAAACTTTCAGTTCATGCTTCGTTATCACTTCTGCCAATTACAGCCCTGCCTCTGAAAATCAGTTGCACAGATCGTGAGCTGCCCGTCTGAGTATTTGCCTCCGAGCTTCGGTTTCCCACCAGCCACTCGCAATCGCCTCACCCCATCGCCTCTCGTAGGCACGTTGGGCGTGCAGCTGCTACATCAACATGACAAGTGTTTCTAGAACATTCTTCATTCTTCACTGACCAGTAATCGAAGTGCAATGGCCGCCGTCGGGGGATATTTTCTGCTGTTGGGCTCTGAAGAGCGAGCACCTGGGCCTGCACTGATGGGAGAGAGATAGTCATGCTCAAACAGGCCGTCTCATTGAGCTTTTACCTCAGGCTTTGTCGTTCTGAAAGAACTCACGGCCCACTCCAAATCAGTAGTGTTTGCTCATTCATTTGAATTCACTGTAAACCTCACACTCCAGTGGTGGAGAGGGACACATTCGTTTAAATTAGCTTCAGCTCAGCAAGTGCAAATACGTTTCTGACCTCTTTCAGACTGTGACCAAGATTTTATTGCTTAAAGCAGAAAATGAGACATCCATGCGCAATTAAGCCTCGTTGTAATCTATTACAGTCTTAAAACACTTGAGTATTTTCAGTATTCCTCAATAACATCACATTTCTCAATATTGATGTTTGATATAAGTGTCTAATATTTGTCTTTTACTCTCCCTAATGTCATTCCAAACCTGTATGACTGAAAGATTTTTTTTCCATACAGTGAAAGTGATTGGGTTCTAGTATGATTCCACAGTGGAAACTCATATAGGTTTAAAATGATATGAATGTGAGTAAATGATTATAGAATTTTTATTTTTGTGTGAATAATCCTTTTAATTGTGAATAGCATGACTATTACTGGGCATGGATTTGTAATAAACCACCTACGGTAGCAATGCTCTGGCAACCACCCACAGGTGACTTTTTTTATTGAAAATATGTTTATTTTTTTACACATTTTCTTCCAAAAAGGTACAAATCAAATGCTGTTCTGATTTTTTACCCAACTTTTTTTGTCGTTTCGGGTGAGAATGCATGATTTTTTTGGCTAGAAAGTGTTTTTAAGGTTTTTTGTTTTTTTTTACAGAGAAACTCAGCTCCACTATTCTCTGATTCGAGAGAAAACATGAGGACACTCATAAATCTAATCTGTAATTCAGAACAGAGAAGCCCATGGAGCATATCTAATCCCAGTGAACCGGCTTTACAATGACCACAGTCTGTCATCAACTGTGAACATCCTTTCAGGAACATGTCACTTCCTCTTCTGTTACTACAGCAACTATGCTCTTAAATACAAAACGCATAGTTAGCGGCTCCAGTACTGTGTTGTTTGGTTGTCGGTGTGAGATGTACATGTATTTTGAGGTTGTTTACAAGCCAGGTGTTCTGATGAAATCTCAGATCTGAGATTTAACATTGTTGAGCGTATATAATCCTTTTCTCATCCTGTGTAAACCCGCTAATCTTTGACCTTAATCTTAAAGTGCCACATTGAATCAGAGATGGGATTTTTTTTTCTTTCTCTTCCACCCCTTTAAACTCTGAAAGAAAAAAAAAGTTGTTGATATCCTTTTACTAAATATAATTTAGAAACTTTAATTTTCTGAAAAGCTGCTTTGCAACGATTTGCATCGTGAAAAGCGCTATACAAATAAACTTGAATTGAATTACTTTCATTGAGGGAGTCAATAAATCAGTCATTGGAGTTTATAATGCTTAAACGTGTATTCTTCATAAACTGTAATATAAATTACCATCCTGCAAATGTGGAAAAATAAATAAATTAGCAGCTAAAAACAGCTGAAATCTGATATTGAAGTGAGATCTCCAAATGGGTGTCCCTCAACTACACGAAGGCTAAGCGTCTCTTATTGCATTTCAGTCAAACATGTCTTTGTAATTTGATCAAATGTATGAAGCAGAGAGTAAATATGTATTTATACGAAGGCTTCAGAAGCGGTGGGGCTCTAGACGGCGCAGTGCTGTGCCTGTCGTAGAAGGAAAGGTCGATACTAATTTAATAAAGTGAAACGGAAATCTGCTAGCATGCTAAGCTAGGTAGCAAAGCAGGATATGGAAGCAGGAGATACAGGATAAGAGCTGGACAGACGTGCGGTCAGAGTGTGTTCGTTTGCTCTGTAACCAGGTTAGCACCAGGATTCAGACATTTGATACGTTAAACAGAGAGACCATTGTCTTATCTCTTACTTTAGTCACGCTTTTCTAATTTGTTCTGTTTTGAGATTGTTGTGATTCATTAATTTCTGTATATATATATATATATATATATATATATACTGAACAAAATTATA
>NW_015547738.1:125239-129161 GCF_001515605.1 Sinocyclocheilus anshuiensis
GAACTCAAAGATCTAAGACTTTTTCTATGTACACAAAAGGCCTATTTCTCTCAAATATTGTTCACAAATCTGTCTAAATCTGTGTTAGTGAGCACTTCTCCTTTGCCGAGATAATCCATCCACCTCACAGGTGTGGAATATCAAGATGCTGATTAGACAGAATTATTATTGCACAGGTGTGCCTTAGACTGGCCATAATAAAAGGCCACTCTAAAATGTGCCTTTTGTGGGCACATTTTACACATTTTGTAAAATGTGTCAAATGTGACCACCATTTGCCTCACGCAGTGCAACACATCTCCTTCTTGTCATCACAAAAATAAATTACATTTTAAAATATATTGAAATAGAAAACCGTTACTTTAAAATGTAATAAAATTTCACAATATTCCTGTTTTGACTGTAATTTGATGTCTTTTAAAAAAATTCTCACTGACACCAAACTTTTCAACAGTAGTGTATGTAATCAAGCCCCATAAATATAAATGCAATTTACTTTGCTTCAAGAAATTTACCATGTAACCATACTCTCCACCAAAATACTATGCTTGATCCAGTTTTAGTTTCTCTAATAAAACTGTTCTAATTTTTTGTAACACCTGCATTGAGCGAAAATGAGCAAAAGATTGAAACTGATTTAAGTACAGAATATATTTATTTGCAATAACAGCAATAATTAGAATAACTAGGGTGTTTTAGCAGAACCCAATGGTTACCTTGGTAACTCTTTAAAAGTACATTCTTGAAAGCATTTCAAGTGGTCAGGTCCTCTATTGAACTTGAGTTGTTGTGCGTTCTGGCTAGGGTTGGGTATCGATTGGTTTTTTTACGATACCGGTGCCAAATCGATACTTTTAAAATGGTGCCGGTGCCTAAACAGTGCCTGAACCGATACTTAAAAAAAAAGAGCCAAAAAAAAAAAAACGATGGATAACATTAAAGACCATTAAAAATATTTTAAATAAATATACATAGCATTCACATGCTCCTCGGAAGCTCTCATTTCCCGAGTTGTACTTCCCTTACTCTAAGGCTAATAAATGCATTTCACGATCTGGGTCATTATTTAATACAAAACAGTATTTAATACAAAACCACACATAATGTTTCTACTGTATCTCTGTCAATCACTCTGATATTTAGTTAAAATGAGTGAATTGTAGAGTTCTGTCTGTCACTGTCTTTAATCAGTTCTGTGAATGACTGTATGGTATGACACATGCACTGTAATATGTTTTATATTAAATATTAAATTTTCAAATGAAAATAGCAACATGATCGTTTTATAAAGTATGCGTTCATATGTGTTAAGGGCTAGATTTTCACTGGAAGAAACAGCTGTGGTGTGATGAGGGGTGAACGCAGCGAAAGACAGTAGATGGGAAACTGATTGCTCCCTCGTGACCTTTTGTAAACTGTATTTATGACAAAGAACTGCACAGATACAGATATTATAACAATCTATCGATAAACACACACCTTGTGTGTTGTGTCCTCTGTTTCTGACGGGGAGGAGACGAAGTCTGCCGCCGTTTTCATATGAAATTTAAAGGGGACTGATTCTGAGGCGATCACAAATTTGTGTACAGTTTATGGAACTAATCGCTATAGCCCCGCTATAAATTGCCTAGCGACGCCCATGCTTCTTGACCATTTCGGAGAACCAGGACAAATATTTCAATCGATCGCTCAGGCATTTAAGTGACACCGAAATGAGGCACCGAAATCTGCGTTCTGATTTGGTTCTAGTACATACCGGTTACATAGGGTTTCGGTACCCAACCCTAATTCTGGCTTCCATGAAATACCCTGGAAATGTGCTTTCTTATGTGTCACAGTTTGTAACTCTTCCTTGAGCTGCATATCTGTGCACTGTGTGTGTGTGTGTGTGTGTGTGTGTGTGTGTGTGTGTGCGCGCGCGCGTGTGGACTCCTGGTGTCAGCTGTGAAGATAGGTCCTTCCGTCAAAGGCTGGCTTGCTTATGGTGGGGGCCCTGCAGCTGTTGCTAAGGAGATGGGGGCATTGCAACACTGGCCACAATTGCTTTGATCACAGAAACACAATGACAAAATATCAATAAAATATAAATGTATATATATATATATATTTTTTTTTAATGATGTTTAAATTACGGCTGCCAATGGATTAGCAAAACTCTAATCAAATTAATTACATCCCGTGCCAGTTAATTCGTCAAATTAACAGCAATTTGTTTTACATATATCAATATTTTCTGGAAAAAGCCCATGTTGTGTTGCAAAATAGTTTAATTGACATCAGAAATAGTAGCTTTAGAAGTCAGTGTATATGATTTCTTTATTGAACATAAGCTTCTCACTTTTTAAGACGCCATGTTAAGTAATCCAACTCTTCAACTAAGCACTGACTATGGATTCGCAAAACATGAAGTGTCACTTCAAACTTGAATTGCTTTGATGGTTGGAAATCCCTTATTACAGCATTTTCAGGGTCAGGAGGCATAATTAATAGCTTTAAATTTTTATTGCAGATTTTCTTTTAACTAATCACACTAAATTGTCTCAATTTGTGAATTAGAAAGAGGACGAAACGAGTGGACGGCGCAATAGAGATCCAGATTAGGAGGGGTGCAAGGAAGCCAACGCATAATTAAAGGACTGGAACAGCTGTGTGTCAAGCTGTGTGAATAGAGACGGATCTGGCTGCGCTCTCTTCCTGTCCCACTGAAAGCCACTCATGAGATTCAACAGCTTTCTCCCCATGACCCTCAATGTTCACACTGAGAGGGCCGGCTTCAGTGGATCAATTACCGCTATGATTATGTTCATCAAATCCTTGATCGAAACTCCAATCGCGCTATAGAATTAAATGTTTTTCTCGCGCACACACTCGTTCAGATAAGATAGATGGATTAAAGACACTTTCGGTCTGTCATTGGCCCTTTGTCTGTATTCTTTTCACTTATTCCCTTTCTTTATCTTCCTCCTCCATCTTCCTGTCTATTGTTCACTCGTCTTCATTAAAAGGTCGCACCTTATCTCTCTGAGTTTATTCTTGTTTGTTTTTTCTCCTCTCTGTCTCTCTTTTTTTTTGTCTTCCCTGCATCCTTCCCTCCCATTCCACCACTTAATGGGGTGAAAGCCATCTCCATTACTGTGAAGTTGTACACATGAGTACAGATAACACCCGCTGTGTCTAGTAATGAGTGATTGGACATCATCGAGTGCGTGTGTTTAGTTAGCTCGCCGTGCCACAGCAATCCACCTGCATCTTGGAGAAAAGGAGATAATTGACAGCCGTATAATCCTCTTCCTCCGCATAGGACTCCAGGGAACCATCGCGGTGACAAAGTGATGACACGTGGAAAAGTATTAAATCCAATTGTGGAAAAACAGTAGGGGAAGGAAGGAGCGTAGACCGAGAGTGACATTTACATTACAGGAAGTGATTTAGAAAGAGAGTTGCTTACTGCCAGTTACCATTCCGGTCGGATCACATTGATTTAGACCCATGCAGGGCAGCGGTTTTGTTTTGTTAGCTTTTGAATGATGGAAATACTTGTTTACATGCTTTTTTTTTTGTTCAAGTTTAGCTGGTTAGCATGGGCTGGTTAGCTTTCTTTTTGGTCGTACTGTAATTTTTCTGGGTGTTAGTTATAGTTAGTCCAGTGTTGTATTGTAGACTAAAACTAAAACTTATAAGTATTTTGTTCATTCAAATAAATCTGAAATAAAATATTAAATTAAGAACTTCTAAAACTTATTTTATTTCAGTTACTTGCAGAGGCAACATTAAGCAGTTTAATTTGTTTTTTTAATTACTACTAAAACTGAAATAAATATAAAGCAAAATTTAAAAATTAAACAAAAAAACTATAATGCCGAAAACATAAAATTACCACAAAAAAAGAAAGAAATTAAAAAGTAAAAAAAAAAATTATAAT
>NW_015547738.1:129202-132113 GCF_001515605.1 Sinocyclocheilus anshuiensis
ATATATTAATTAATTAATACTATAATAGTACAGTATATACAGTAAATTATACAAAACATACACTGACATGGTGTATTTAGGTGAGGCATTTAGGTGGTTCTTGGTTCCTGTGGGGAAATAAGACTGCTACTTCTGAGAGATAATCGGGAATGTTAACAGCTATAATTATATTATATATCCATGTATTATAGACTTTTCCAGATTATTTAGTAATTGTCAAGTTAGGAACAGTCCCCCTTTTCCAACCGTTGTATTTTTCATTACTGAAAAACCGATGGGTTGCTTTTGAAATTGGACGAGTCCTTGCTTTCCAGGCTTAACATTAGTTTATTGTAGAAAATAAAATACGAAGGTAAACAGAGATGAAAAATAGAGAATGGGAGAGAAAAAAAGCAATACTGTATATATTCCATTTGGGAAAATTAAAACAGATTAATACAATTAATGAAAAAGGCGTTCCGTGTGTTTATTAGTGTAATTAGCCATTATAGTATAGAAGCAAGTGGGACTTGATTCACTGTGTGTGTGTGTGTGTGTGTGTGTCTGTGCACCTGCTATCCAGTTCTTTCCCACCTGTGGAATCCCGCAGTGGATTTTCAATCTTTTCCAAGAATGAACTTTGGCTGCAACAGCGGGCAATCATGGCACAAAGACCAAAGGAGAGCATGAATGTGAACTGACATGCTCACTAGAAAGATATTACAAAAACTTCACCGAGCATGAGCGTGACTTCCTCCGTTCCTAATTACAAAGGCGTAAACGACGCAGAGAGCTTCATTTTGACTTTTCCACCATTTTCTCTTTCTGAATGCACAAACAGGTGAGGAGCTGCACCTGTGTCTCGCTCCAGCCACCGCAGCTCTTGAATATTTACAGCACACATAAAAGGCATACCACAGAGTGTGCATGTGAATGGGTAGAAATCTCTTCCTGTGTTATTCAGTCTTTTTCAGGTACACGTCATCAGAAATCTTTTTTTTTTGCTCTTGTGTTGCCTGTGTGGTGCAACCGTTGCTTTGTGTGAACTTCCCTTCCTCTCTAGTTTCCTTTCAGCCACTGAACCCCATTAGTCCTATACACAAACAGTGAGAGTACACAAGGTTTCATTAAGACTTTTTAAAGCCTTTTTGACAGGCAGGCTGTATTTTTATTTGGATGAATTCACCATGATGTTGGATATGTATTTGATGAACTCACCATATTGCTAAGCACAGCATAGACTTCATCTGGTGAGTTGCTGTATATACTGTCAAATCTGATAACAAAGAGAAGGTCTTATTATTAATATAAACGTATTAGTTAATAATAAATCTAAAAGTAATGAATTAAATATTACAATTGAAAGTCAGGAAAATTATGTCATGACCAACCTGCCCCTGCTAACCAGCCACCGTGCTAACCATATGGTTATAAATTTTCATATTTGTAATTATATTTATATACATGATTTAAAACATTCTACAAATAATGTAATACAAATCTTAAAATAATAAAATAAATAATATTTTAATTTTATATATATATATATATATATATACAGTGGGTACGGAAAGTATTCAGACCCCCTTAAAATTAACTTAAATGATTTTAGCAAATGGCTGCAATATAACAAAGAGTGAAAAATTTAAGGGGGTCTGAATACTTTCCGTACCCACTGTATATAGTATAGTACTAAAAAAAAAAAAACTAACTGCAACATTATTATATACAGGTATTATTTACATATATATATAAAATATTTCATTTATCATTTTTATATTTTATATAATTATATCTCTCTATCTATCTATATAATTAAATATTTTAGAAAATTATATTTATTGCTATTTCTTTTTTTGTACACATATAATGGTACATATATTGGTGGTTTATTGTAAACATTGCGAGGAGAATATGCTTGAGCTGGTTTTGTAATGCGAGTTCAATCTTTTGAAGTGTGTGTAAACTCATCTAGAGTGTAGAGGACAGATCTGAGTGTGAGTGTGATCACTGAGATCAAAGATGCTGAGATGCTAAATCCTCTTTTGCTGCTGAAGAGCCTGATGATGCAGGTGAATCAAATCATCTGGGATGCTTTTTTTAATAAACTAGTCGCTGGCCAGACAAACATGTAAACACACTCAGGGGGAGGCACAAAAGCATACCGAACTATACAGCACATAATGGAGCAAATTTCACCCCATTCGAGTCCACACAGGAGAGTACGCACTCGCCCAAGAGAGTACGTTTTTTTGAAATGTGACGTCCAGCGATCCATAAAAGTAGCCCCGGCCCACCACCCCCAAAGTCACTTTCATGTGTGTTGTGAAGGTTAGCACATTCTCTTTGAAAGGCCAACAGATCTTTCCCCCACAGGTGAGTGCTAAGGCCTGTAAGCCCCATGCTGAGCCCCTGCTGTGCCAGGAGAAAAACATCTCTTGCTAACCTCTCTCCTCCCTTCAGCACCCATTCTCTGCCTTGCACTTTTGTCTCATTCCGCCAACTTCCGTCTTCAAGGAGGTCCTGTGTGTGAATGGCCATTGATTCGGCTTTGTGTGTTTGTTTGGAGTCGTCTCCTTCGGTGTCTACTCTGGAGGCGGGCTACCCTGAAGCCTCGGCTTAGAGCAACTTAACCAGGCATTAGCTGCCTGCTGCTCAGCTGAGAATGCATAATGAAAAGGAGCGTTTGATCGAAAGACATTTGTCCTTGGCTTAGTTAAAGCATGTCCACGTTCCCGTGCCATTTTCAGGAGGCTTGTCGATGAGCCTCTCTGGAGTCCATCGGTATTTGGTCCAAGATAAGTTGGGCGGGGTGGTATGGCAGCAAAGTTAAAACTTGGGTAAAACAGCATCTAGTGTAGGTACACTCTTAACCCTCTGGGGTCCGAGGGTGTTTTGGGGCCTGGAAAAGTTTTGACATGCCCTGACATTT
>NW_015547738.1:132407-133834 GCF_001515605.1 Sinocyclocheilus anshuiensis
CTAAAAGCACACCCTGTATATTTTCTTTATTTTGCAAAAGCACAGTGTTTTGTTGATATTGTGAGTGTACACAAATAAAAGTAGACCCTTTACAGATTTAAATGCTGTATTACTCTTATATGTACGGTCAAGTATGAAGGAGCATTTTAGTTCTTTTCGCTGTCATCATTCAAATCTGCAAAAAGTTCCGCTGGCGGAACTGTCGACCCCAGGGGGTTAATAAAAGTACCAAAAAGGGATGCCATAGACGAACCATTTTTGTTAGTTCCTTAAAGAAACTTTAAATGAACCGTTTCTACAAGGTCCATTTGTTTCTTAGTGTGAAGAACATTTTAAAATTCGAAAGGTTCTTAAGATGTGGTCACATTTACCGTTGCTCTGCAAAACTTTCCAGACTTAATCTAGTCATTCCAATAGAAATCCACACTATCTGGTGTTTTGTGTGATGCAGAAAAAGTTTGCCATACAGATTTCGCTCATGTTCAAGTTGGTCATGCAGCTTCCGCTGATCTGAACTACAGAAAGCTTTTTGCTAACTTTCCGACTTTTGCCCTGATTTACAGTCTTGACAAGTTAACGCTAATTGCTGAAAGTGAAAGCCAGTTTGCATATTTGAGTTGACAGATTTCATAGAAAATCCTGTAGTGTATGATGGTCACATACTTTTTTTAGCTTTTCTTTTAGCTTCAGACTATGATTCCATCCAGTCGGAGTATATCTCCTCTTAAAAATCTGAAAAATAACCTTTTTTTTTCATTATAAAGAACATTTTGTGCAGTGGAAAGATTCCATGGATGGTAAAGGTTCTTCATGGAACCACAGATGCTAATAAAGAACATTAATTTTTAAGAGTGTATATTGACATATTTAGCTGTGACTTAGACCCAAGAAGAAGTGAGAGATCTGCAGTGATATGTTCAACTGCGCAAACATACACACAGGTGCAGCAGCAGCCTGTCAGAAAGGCCTTGAGGCCTGTTGCAGCTGCCCTGTGAGCCTACAAGGCTGACTTCACACACGCATACATCCCCCTACCAACTGCGCCCCAGTCTGCCAGGGCACAGGTGCGAGTGCTCTGATGCTCCCCTCACGCTAAGCAGCAGTATCACACTTTCTACACAAAGCCTGTCTTCACGATCCCCACCCCACTGTGATTGTGCCCTCTCACGTACCCTCACGCCACATCACCCTCAATGTCACACCTTTTCAGATGTAAGGCCAGTGCACACAGTCACATGAATGCTAACATCATATTTGATATTTAATGTAACATTCAACCGAATATCAATCTCATTTTTGCTTTTCTATTTTTTCCCCCCATTTTATCTTTTCATTCAAAATAATTTGTTAAATAATTATATTAATATTATATATTTTATATATTATATATTGTAAATTATATAATATTAATTATATTCAATAATTTT
>NW_015547738.1:134227-140433 GCF_001515605.1 Sinocyclocheilus anshuiensis
ACAATTTTTACGTTGTTTTTATTTTTTTTACGTTTACATTTTTTAAATGTTGTCATAAATAAGATATGTACCAGTGAGTTATTGAAGTGTACACCCAATGTTTTAATTTAATAATAAATTGTAAATGTATCACTTTGTCTAAATATAAGACATAGCAGTTAGAAATCGTACAATATACAGTCAACAAATGTACACACATATGTATGACAACATCATAAGAAATCTGTTTGTAATATATATTTAAAAATACAAAATAAATTATTATATTAAAAAATATATTATTATTATTATTATTATTATTATTATTATTAATATGTCATTTGTGTTGTCATAGATAAGGATTAAAATTAAGTTATTCCACTTATATTATTTTCACCATATGTAAATATCTGTTTGTTTGTTTTTTCATTTCAGGTTTCATTCATATAACAATCTTGCGTGTAGAACAACTTCCTTGCAACATCACTTAAGAGACATTTTATTTATTTATTTATTTATAATTTAAAGTTCATATTAAAATACATTTTTAGTTCAAATAATTTATTTTATTTTCTGTTATTTTAATGTACTGTCACTTTTATGGCTTAATGCCTTTTTTTCTTTTTTTTTTATCATGACATAAGGGCAGATTTATAACTGATGTCTTGGACTATCACCTCCTGTTTGCGCCCGCTGGTGGTGTACAGCAGATTGAGAGAGGGAGAGAAGGAGGGAGGAGAGGAAATTGATGTTGGCTGAGAGACACAGTGTGGATCAAGGAAAGCAGGAAGCTGGTAGTGCGGTGCTGAGATCGGGAGGGGTCACTGGCGAATGAGCACAGAGAAACGGAACGACGGGACTGAAAAACGAGACGCTAATAAAAGATTTAGCAGGAGGCCTTAATGCACTGAGTCAGAATATACTATCTGTCTCTCTTTCTGTCTCCCTCATTCTGCATCCCAGCTGGAGAATTAAATAAAGCACCCAGCCACCCGAATTATTCAGAGCGATAGAGTGAGGAAAGAAAGAAACCCTGGCATTTGAAAGCTTCCTCCTTAACTGAGAGTGCGAGGTGTTTGTTAAATGGCTTCAAACTCTTAAGTGGCCTGGATTCTCCTTCCTGTCTTTTTCACTCTTTCTCTCACCCACCAGGCTCAGAGGGAAGTTTCTCTGGGTAAAAATAAAATGAGGGTGAGGATGAGGACAATGTTCATTATGTCAGCTCTTGCTGTTGGCTTATTAGACTGCCGAGACAGCACTCAGTGTTTAACTCCGTGATCCTACGTCCAATTAATATGGTCAGTCGCAAAGTTTTGATGGCAAGATTGTGTATGTTTAATCAGTTGTACATGTATGACTTGATCCAAATAAGACAAGCAACAAGTCAGCAATTATACACACATCATCATAGTGTGTGTGTGTGTGTGTGTGTGTGTGTGTGTGTGTGTGTGTGTGTGTGTGAGATGTGGGTTTTTATTAAAATATATAACAAACTATATTATCATGATATATATCAGTTATATATGTATATCATTTATATATTTTCAGTAATATATATTTTAAAATACAAATGTAATTCTTATAGTATATTACAAAAAATATGTAATAAAATGAAATATCTTAAACAGTAGATTTTAAAACTATATTTTTGCAATATTTTCCATAATCTCATAAGAATTTGTATGTTTTGCTATTTTACAAAGTCACCTCAATCTCTGTTGCTAACAGCATGACATTCGTTTTAAAATTATAATTACAACATAATTAGGTTGTGAGAGGTTGAGATAATATTATACATACAGTCAGACCTTAAGTCCATTGTTAAACAAGCTATGCAGTACCTACAACCCTTTCAGATGTGGCAACATTCACAATATAAGACATCTCAACTTGTATTTTTCCAAATGCAGCAGAGAACAAATCACAAAGTAGTGAATATGTTATGATGTGACCTTCTGTTAGGACTGTCATATAAATATGGCGTTGTCTCGAGTTGCTGCTCTGCCTTTGGGACTTTGTGTGCAAAGTAAAATGAGATTTGTCGTACACACATCATTAGCTTGATGAGTGGGACAAGTGCTGTGTTAGCAGAAGCCTCGCACTCTGAAACTGAAGTCTGCGAATACCAGTAAATGGTGCACAGAGTTGAGCGTGTGCTTCTTGTGATTATAATTGGGCAGTTGATTTGACATTCCTGCAGAGCGGCCGATGAGCAACCCATAGCTCACGATGAGCCATTCAATATATAGATCTGTGTGTGGACTGTCAAGAAAACACAGGGATGTCAGAAAATACAATTTTAATGAAGTGTCCCCAAAACAGCTTGTAACCTTGTGTGCCGACTGTACGTGAGGGGGTTTGGGGGTGACAATAATTCACACCTTGCCTCCTGCTTTGGATCTGGCGACGAATTAGTGGCCTCAGCCAGTGTCACATGTCTTATTGTTAGTCATGGCGACCCTGCCAAGTCTCAAGGTCACCTGTTCCACCCAGGTATGAATAATCTATTGAAGGATTGGTTCCTCCTCACTGACTGCATGGAGATGTGTCAGTGTGGATTATTTATGCTTTATTGTGCTTCCATTGAACGAGCAGTCAGTTCTGAACATGATTTGCTTTCTTAGCGTAGCAATGCATTTCTGTTGTTTTCTTTTTTCGCTTGAAGGTTTGGGGTTGGTAAGAGTTTTTTTCTTCTTTTTTTCAATCTCTTATGCTGCATTTATTCATCAAAATTACAGTAAAACTGTAATATTATGAAATATTATTACATTTAAAATAACTATTCTATTTTAATATATTTTAAACTATTTTTTTTTCTGTGATGGCAAAGCTGCATTTTTAGCTGCCATTACCTCAGTCTTCAGTGTCATATGACACAATCAAAAATTATTTTAATATGCTCAAGAAACATTTCATATTTAAAAGTATTAATCTCTAAAAAAGAAAAAAAATCTTACTGACCCTGACCTTTTGAACAGTAGTGTAAATGTGTATTTTGCTAGTCTTGCATCTAAAGGTGATATGAAAGTGTGAAATACAAAGATATTCCCGCATGCACACGGACGCTGTTTAGCATGCATACCCATGCTAATTTATGTTTAGAGAAGATAAACAGCTGCAAATTCTAGCAAAGCACCTCAGGTTCAAAGCCTATGTGGATCTGAAGAGGACAGTGTGTGTGTTTGTGTCTGTGTGTGTGGGAGATCGCATTATTTAAAGTGGACAGCATGTTCTTCCTCACCTTGTCACGCATGCTAGTTTGTGCCACTCAAGACTAGCCCTTGTCTTTCTCTCGTGCAACACAAGAGCACCACATGCTAAATGTCAAGCTCTCTCTCTCCCCTCTTATATGGTACTTACCCCTGTCCTTACACTCTTGTAGAACGTGTCCATAAGGACATACCAGCCTGCGGACCCTCCAAATAGGCAAACAGGCTTCATACATGGCACAAAACCCTAGGTGCCCCCCTAGGTTTGGTCTTAGGCCCGATACAGAACTTTCTTGCATGGCTTTCCCTCTGCTCGGTCCACAGATGCACTGCAGATGTCCGTGTGTTGAAAATATATATTTTGACCTCAGGAGAGGCAGGTGCAGTGTACCGTTACCATTGAGAATGGGTAGGGGAGTTTGAAAACTTTTTCAAGGTTAGCAAAAACCCCACAGACCAGAAACAAACTGAAGGGAACCCCAGGGATAGGCTTTTGTTGGCCAGACACACACAGCGAAATCTGGAACAATAGGGATTCGGGAGCCGAGTTGCAGAGGATCATTTTTCATGACATGGCTTGGCCTTTAGCAGAGAAACATCTGAAAGAGCAATTTAAAATATGATTAATGATGATAATAAGGTCATCATTTATACACGCCGTGCCTTGCACATCACGTGAAGAAAGCAAACCAATCGGCTACACTTCTGCGAAAGTAAACACAGATATCAATTTAGCTATGAACACTTTAGCACAGAGAATTGATGCACTTTCACTGAAAAAGGAAAAGGAACGGTTGTTTCTTCAAGCTGAATATCCTGATTGTATTTCAATATGCATTGTAAATGCCATCCAAGGAAAATGAGTACATCTGTCTGGATCAGTTTCTAAATCACAGTGCTCTCAAACTGACATTTGACAAAATGACATTTTCATAAGAAAAGTTTCTAATCTGTTCATGCACTGTTTAAGGTGAAGGATAGATTAATATGGTTGGGAATTACAGTTGGGGAAATCAATACCACAAATGAAGATTCTTCCAGCATTTACGCTATAGTCATTTTCCGCTATCACCTGTTATTCCGAGACACTTTTTGAGGTCTTAAATGGGTGAGTGATGACTGCTAGACTATTGAAAACGTTTCTTCTCATAAATTCATGAGGTTTTTTGTGTTTCCATGTGTTTTGTCTCCCAAAAGACAGATGTCATTAAACTATTAAATATGGATGGAAGACTTTTGTTTGTTCTGCTCAAATCACTGCAGTTCTCTTGTCAAAAGCACGTTGAACTAATGACACGGGTCCCGTGTGTGAGGTCTGCATGTGTTCACGACCCGGGTCTCAGCTTTACCTGAGCTCTTTGAGCATTTATATTCACAGGACAACAGCTGCGCTTTCCTTTTCACTTTTTTTAACTTTCATTTTTCCCTTTTGTTCCCTTATCCCCCCCCCCTTCTTTCATTTCCCATTTTAAAATACATTATTTTAATCCATTTCACAATACTGGACCCATTTGACACACCATCAGAACAGCCCCCAATAATCCAAAATGTGGTTTCTTCTGAGCTGAGATGAAAGGAGGGAAGATGCACACACACATACATACACATGCAGTGCCGAACTAGACACTTGGCTTTGTGATATGGAAGGGCTGCCTTGGGACAGCTTCAAAGCCCAGTAACATAAATTTATGATAGCAGCGCCACACTTTTTGCCAAAACTGAGCTGTTGTTGTTCTACTGAGAGGCGAGGTGAGGAGAGACGGAGGATGTACTGTAGAATGCATGAGCATGATGGGGGGAGAACAGGGAAAAACATTCATGGAAAACTATATTTAAGCAGATAGTTCCCATTCTTCTCTTTGAAAGTCTGAAGTCGTCTTTTGAATAATTATTGACTTTGTTTAGCTTGGTTGTGGTGTGTGTATATATTTATCACTATTCAGAAGTTTTGGGTTGTTAAGATCTTTTAAAAGAGGTCCCGTATGCTCACCAAGGCTGCATTTATTTAATAAAAACAAAACAAAAAAAGTAATGTGATTTATTTATGTGATTTGTGTAATGTGATTTGAATTTATAACTGTTTTCTGTAAAAAATAATATGTGATGCAAAGCTGAATTTTCAGCATCATTAGTCCAGTCTTCAGTGTCACAAGATCCTTCAGAAATATTAATATTTTTAATATGCTTAATACCCTTGTGGAAACCATGATAACCTTTCTGCAGAATTCGGTGGAAGAGTCTTTTTGAATGATTCAGTAAAAGCTCCAGCTCATATGAGTCATTTGTTCATGAATCAGATTACACCGGTTGTTCTGTATGAATGTTCATTGTGCGGTACACTGTCATTTTATCTCACAAAATTAAATTAACTGCAAACTTACATTCACAACTGCGGTAAAATGTAATTTCTTTTGACATGGTTCTAGCGATTCAGCTTTGCTTAAAAATGGTGCAGGAAACACTGACTGAAGTGTTATGTTATGACAAGCTGTTTTTGCACTGATGACAGATGTATTCATTTGTGACTAATAATCTTTAAGTTTATTTGAGATTAAATTACTTTTTACTTAACTTTATTATTTAAAATTAGTCAGAATTTTCATATGGTTATTCATTCATTTAATTTCCTGCCAAATTTATATTTTTTTTCTCTCTTTCTCTCTCCAGAGGAGGATTGTGTCAACTGCACGGAGGAGTGTCGAGTGCTGGGTCACTCTGACCGTTGTTGGATGCCCCAGTTTACCACAGGGGCCGGAGGAGCAGGAACTCCCCAAGCCGAGGGCTCGGACTACCGCACCAACCTCTTCGTACCGGCAGGCATGGAGGCGGTTGCAGTGGAGACCGAAACTTACGAGACGGTTTGCAACCCCAATGGCAAAAAAACTTTCTGCACATTTGGGAAGGAGCGTCGGGACCACACCATCCTCGTGGCGAATGTTAAACCCTACCTAAAGACCAAACGTGCCCTCAGCCCTCTCTTGCAGGAGGTCTCGTCTGCCTCATGTAGCCCCTCCAAAG
>NW_015547738.1:140826-151895 GCF_001515605.1 Sinocyclocheilus anshuiensis
TTCCCTCTGCTCGGTCCACAGATGCACTGCAGATGTCCGTGTGTTGAAAATATATATTTTGACCTCAGGAGAGGCAGGTGCAGTGTACCGTTACCATTGAGAATGGGTAGGGGAGTTTGAAAACTTTTTCAAGGTTAGCAAAAACCCCACAGACCAGAAACAAACTGAAGGGAACCCCAGGGATAGGCTTTTGTTGGCCAGACACACACAGCGAAATCTGGAACAATAGGGATTCGGGAGCCGAGTTGCAGAGGATCATTTTTCATGACATGGCTTGGCCTTTAGCAGAGAAACATCTGAAAGAGCAATTTAAAATATGATTAATGATGATAATAAGGTCATCATTTATACACGCCGTGCCTTGCACATCACGTGAAGAAAGCAAACCAATCGGCTACACTTCTGCGAAAGTAAACACAGATATCAATTTAGCTATGAACACTTTAGCACAGAGAATTGATGCACTTTCACTGAAAAAGGAAAAGGAACGGTTGTTTCTTCAAGCTGAATATCCTGATTGTATTTCAATATGCATTGTAAATGCCATCCAAGGAAAATGAGTACATCTGTCTGGATCAGTTTCTAAATCACAGTGCTCTCAAACTGACATTTGACAAAATGACATTTTCATAAGAAAAGTTTCTAATCTGTTCATGCACTGTTTAAGGTGAAGGATAGATTAATATGGTTGGGAATTACAGTTGGGGAAATCAATACCACAAATGAAGATTCTTCCAGCATTTACGCTATAGTCATTTTCCGCTATCACCTGTTATTCCGAGACACTTTTTGAGGTCTTAAATGGGTGAGTGATGACTGCTAGACTATTGAAAACGTTTCTTCTCATAAATTCATGAGGTTTTTTGTGTTTCCATGTGTTTTGTCTCCCAAAAGACAGATGTCATTAAACTATTAAATATGGATGGAAGACTTTTGTTTGTTCTGCTCAAATCACTGCAGTTCTCTTGTCAAAAGCACGTTGAACTAATGACACGGGTCCCGTGTGTGAGGTCTGCATGTGTTCACGACCCGGGTCTCAGCTTTACCTGAGCTCTTTGAGCATTTATATTCACAGGACAACAGCTGCGCTTTCCTTTTCACTTTTTTTAACTTTCATTTTTCCCTTTTGTTCCCTTATCCCCCCCCCCTTCTTTCATTTCCCATTTTAAAATACATTATTTTAATCCATTTCACAATACTGGACCCATTTGACACACCATCAGAACAGCCCCCAATAATCCAAAATGTGGTTTCTTCTGAGCTGAGATGAAAGGAGGGAAGATGCACACACACATACATACACATGCAGTGCCGAACTAGACACTTGGCTTTGTGATATGGAAGGGCTGCCTTGGGACAGCTTCAAAGCCCAGTAACATAAATTTATGATAGCAGCGCCACACTTTTTGCCAAAACTGAGCTGTTGTTGTTCTACTGAGAGGCGAGGTGAGGAGAGACGGAGGATGTACTGTAGAATGCATGAGCATGATGGGGGGAGAACAGGGAAAAACATTCATGGAAAACTATATTTAAGCAGATAGTTCCCATTCTTCTCTTTGAAAGTCTGAAGTCGTCTTTTGAATAATTATTGACTTTGTTTAGCTTGGTTGTGGTGTGTGTATATATTTATCACTATTCAGAAGTTTTGGGTTGTTAAGATCTTTTAAAAGAGGTCCCGTATGCTCACCAAGGCTGCATTTATTTAATAAAAACAAAACAAAAAAAGTAATGTGATTTATTTATGTGATTTGTGTAATGTGATTTGAATTTATAACTGTTTTCTGTAAAAAATAATATGTGATGCAAAGCTGAATTTTCAGCATCATTAGTCCAGTCTTCAGTGTCACAAGATCCTTCAGAAATATTAATATTTTTAATATGCTTAATACCCTTGTGGAAACCATGATAACCTTTCTGCAGAATTCGGTGGAAGAGTCTTTTTGAATGATTCAGTAAAAGCTCCAGCTCATATGAGTCATTTGTTCATGAATCAGATTACACCGGTTGTTCTGTATGAATGTTCATTGTGCGGTACACTGTCATTTTATCTCACAAAATTAAATTAACTGCAAACTTACATTCACAACTGCGGTAAAATGTAATTTCTTTTGACATGGTTCTAGCGATTCAGCTTTGCTTAAAAATGGTGCAGGAAACACTGACTGAAGTGTTATGTTATGACAAGCTGTTTTTGCACTGATGACAGATGTATTCATTTGTGACTAATAATCTTTAAGTTTATTTGAGATTAAATTACTTTTTACTTAACTTTATTATTTAAAATTAGTCAGAATTTTCATATGGTTATTCATTCATTTAATTTCCTGCCAAATTTATATTTTTTTTCTCTCTTTCTCTCTCCAGAGGAGGATTGTGTCAACTGCACGGAGGAGTGTCGAGTGCTGGGTCACTCTGACCGTTGTTGGATGCCCCAGTTTACCACAGGGGCCGGAGGAGCAGGAACTCCCCAAGCCGAGGGCTCGGACTACCGCACCAACCTCTTCGTACCGGCAGGCATGGAGGCGGTTGCAGTGGAGACCGAAACTTACGAGACGGTTTGCAACCCCAATGGCAAAAAAACTTTCTGCACATTTGGGAAGGAGCGTCGGGACCACACCATCCTCGTGGCGAATGTTAAACCCTACCTAAAGACCAAACGTGCCCTCAGCCCTCTCTTGCAGGAGGTCTCGTCTGCCTCATGTAGCCCCTCCAAAGTCTGCAGTACAGGTTCACCATGCTCTTCAGCCAAAGGTATGGGTGACGGAGCTGAAAGCAAGCCCAGCACCAGCCACTATGGACCCCCAGATGGACAGTACATCTCCCCGAACAAGCAGAACAAAGAGCAGGGCTACTCCACGCTGCCTCACTCCGACCCCGTAGCCAAAGTCCTGGCTGAAGCACGTTCACGAATCAGCCAGGAGACGGTGGTGGAAATGGACAGCGTTTTGGAGCAGGGCGGAGGAGAGATGGGCCGTGGCACCATGGACGCAGACCAGGTGGTCAGAGATATCGACAAACTGCTGCAGGATTGTCGGGGAAATGAAAACACTCCCATCAGAAAGTAAAACGGACTTTGCGAGCATAAGAAACTACACTGGAGGAAACATGGACCAAGTCGAGGCGCTCTCCGAGAGAGTGTGGTGAAGATGAGGACATTTTGCGAGGACAAAAAATATGCGTACTTGAAGATCTCGACAAGTAAACATAGGGAGCAAAAGAACAGTTTGCTTTCGTTCGTTTGGACGCTGTGTTGTGTTTATTGGGGCAATGGAATTTCTTTGGAGTTGCAGAAGTTGCTGCTTCTGGCTTCTTGTGAGCTTTTTCTTCTTATTCAAGTGCCCACCAGCTTCAAACACTTTCTTACAGTGACGTCTTTATGTCACTGAACCTTAGATGGATCGTCCCACCCTTCTCCTACAGGGATTTTGGAGGAGAAGGAGTGGACGAAAATGGTTTGTTTTGACAATCGCAAGTTAAAAGGCTTCGGGGTGCATCGGACGCCCCAGAATGGATGGACCACACCAAGACAGAGACTCTTTAACTTTTATTGGCTTTGTAATATCAGCATAAGAAGTGCAAATGATATCAGCGAATTCTGAGGGGGTGTGTGGGGCCATGAATCTTTAGGGTGGGTGGGAAGGGTTGATTATGAAATGTAACCATTCTTCACCTGTCATTTTTAGTCACGTGTAAACTGTGTCCTCCCCCCATGTATACGTACATATGGGACATTCCAGAAAGGTGAACCTGTTACTGTCACTTATTGGTCCTCTGTGCTCATCTGTCTTCAGCTTTTCACTGCTTTTAAAGTGACTCTCCACGTGTCCGACGTTAAGTTATAACAGTCACTCTCTTGTATATTAGGGACATTTTTCTTCAACTGTGAAAAGATATATCTATATATACATATATATAAATATATGAACTTATGTATAGTGTCCAGATAACAATGGAAATATTTATACATTTTGTAAAAAAAAAAAATGTGGACCAAAAAAACCCCATTAATCTTAAAAAAAAAAAAAAAAAGGGGGGGCGCACAGGAGGAAAATGCAGTTGAAAAATATTTATTAAACTGCAAAGGAAAAAAATCTGGTTTCGATTTCAGAAAAACAATACATTAACAACAACAACAAAAGGATTTTAAAAAAGGAAATGTCCCTTCACATTGTCACTTATACACAATTATCATGTTAATGTGCAAAATGTATCCAATTTAATGTTTACATCAAAAACAACATATTTTTATTGATTTTTCTGCAGTTTCTGTGCATTTGAGCCAAATTGTTAAGTGTACAAGAGCTATATTGTGTATTTTATTAAATTAATATATGGTTGTGTTGTAATATACATGGGCTTATATTGTACTTGACAACTGATGCCTTAGTAGTCGTCAAACTCTATGAGTTTAATTTCCATTCAGTTTCATTCTTGGCTCACTCTTGCGTTCTCGCTTTCTGCTTCGCCTCGCTGCTGTGCGTTTGGACAGGTTATGTTGTTTTAAACACGTGTTGGAAAAGACTGCTTACATGACATGTTCACTACTTGCAAAGCAACTTGTTTTTGTCTACAAGAAACAAAACTAAAAAACAGCCACACATGACTACAGTTTGCGTAGTTTTTTGCAATACAAAGACAGTTTTATGGGCAGCTAATTTTACAAAAATGGCCATTGTTTGGGTTCATTGAAGTGTTTTGGGGGTTTTTTTCAGCCTTTTCGCTCTATTTCGATTTGATGAGCAGCAGCAGCAGCAGCAAATCCTTTGTGAACGTTTAGTGATGCTGTCTAGTCTGTTTAAAGTCATTTGTACTTCAGAGGGTCGGAAGGATGCGGAAAAAAAACATGCTGTTCATAAAAAGGATCAAAAAGAGGTTCCCTCTGAGGAATTCATGAAACAAATCAGAAGTCATGAATCTAGTTTGTCATATTCTCTATTCTTTCTCTCAATGCATAAAACCTGCCAAAAACTTTCGCTATGACTTTTGTGCTGTTCCAAAAACTAGTGAGTTGCCTCACTGTTGTCAATTGAGTTTAATACAAGTTTGATACAAGAGGAACAAACCAATTTCACATATCAATAATCATATCAATACTTAAAATTATTAAGTTAATTACAGAATTATAGAATCAACATTTCTCGTATGTCATCTGACATCTTCGATATATATTTTTTTTTACTGAATTTGTTTCAATGCATTCTTCAGTGTTTTATATTTGCTGCCTTTGAATACGACCAAAAACTAAGGGAACTTAAAAGACAGCATAATTAAACCTAGCTTTTGCAACAACCTTTGCATCAGCAGCATAACTGTTCCCATTGAGGGAGCTCACCAGATTTTTTGGAACGTTTTTGTATTTTCTATGTCAAATGGAGCTCAGTTTGAGCAGTATTGGTATCGCAATCTATCCATCCAGTTCTGCTTATAATGTTCATAATGACCTTGTGCACTCTGTTCACATCATGGAATATGAGAATATAAACAATGAATATATGAATATATATATATGTCTATATATTTATGTTATTAGAATGGTACCCTGCCCACACAGTGTACTTTGGGATTTGAACTATTCCCAGGCACAGCAATTTAATGAAAGCACTCCTTATAAATGAACTCCAGTTATGTGTTATGTTTCCAAAGTTTTGCCGCATTGTGACTAAAATGAGCTGCCACAATATAATGACCTTGTGCACTCTGTTCACATCATGGAATATGATAATATAAACAATGAATATATGAATATATATATGTCTATATATTTATGTTATTAGAATGGTACCCTGCCCACACAGTGTACTTTGGGATTTGAACTATTCCCAGGCACAGCAATTTAATGAAAGCACTCCTTATAAATGAACTCCAGTTATGTGTTATGTTTCCAAAGTTTTGCCGCATTGTGACTAAAATGAGCTGCCACAATCACAAAAGAAACAGAAAAAACCCAAGGGGAAGAAAACCATTTTCAAGATCGGCTATTTATGTCATCAGAAAGCGTTGCCCGCGGTGTGCGTTAAACACAGGTCGACCTGCACAGCTACCACAGGGAGCGGGGATAAAACTTCTCTCATCTTCCGTAAAGACACAAACGTCTCTCTTCCATTATTTATTTATTCATTGTTCTACCCGTGCATCTGTTTTCCTGTATCAAAGGATGCACTCTTAGACTTTCTCCTTTCTTTTTTTCCTCGTTTCATTCTTTATTTTCTGCACAGTGGGTTTATCAGTACCTAGGAAAAAGAGATAGCAAAAAAGCAGTTTGTTGCGAGAAAGTGAAAGAGAAGCACTGTGTTCATATATCTAAATGAGGATTTTTTTTTCCAAACATAGTGATGAGTTTGACATGCCAACACACTTGACAAAACCGCAACAAATAACAATACACAGCACAGCGGATGCATCTCAGATCTCGCTGTGGTGTGTGACACAAGCACTTTTTATTTTCTACTGAGCCGATTCTCCGTGATCAGTGCACTGCCACGGTTCAGTCTGTTTAATTTACACGAACAAGGCCTTCGAGAGACATCAAGGTTCTTAAGAACACTTTAAACCGAAGCCACACAGATAGAAATAACTTCCCTGCTTGTCGCTCATCTCAGTTTGTTTCTTTTTTTTTTTATTCCTTTATACATTTAGTTATGGTTAATTTTTTATTGCTCCTGAATGTGAGAGCCAAGCACTGGTGGATGCCTTCATGTCAACGTGTGTGCATGTGCGAGCTAGTTTGTGTGTTTGACTAAACCTTACAGACCTTATAGTTACCTAAAATAGTCTCTGCCTGTCAACACTGGCTAAGAATAGTAATAATAGTATACTATATTTCTGCAAAATATTGTAGGCATGCCAATTTTAATTAAGCCAGGTTGTTGAGAGCCATTCAACTGAGCTGCAAATGCCATGCGACTGTCAGAAAAATGACATCATGACAAATCTTTCACTAGCAACTCTCCAGAGCTGACGGCAAAAAAAATAAAAATAAATAATAATATAAAATAAACAGGCACTAGTAAAAAATCTACTATGATTAAATAAATATTTGTAATTCGTTTTCTGATGCTTGCAATACAAAATTATTTAAAAAAACCTAAATACACATTTTGAAAAATTAGCTTATGCTAAACAGCATAAAAACTGAATACAACAGAGCATACTGAATCCCACAATGCATTTTTCCAATCTTATGGAAAAATATGCAATTTTTCCATATAATGAACGAAATACAAGAAAATGACATTAACATTGTGCCAAATGTTATGACAGTTTTACGCAAAAATTGGATTAAAATTAAAAAACATTTTTTAAATATTCAAAATAAATATTATTTTCAGGGTATTGGATGTTATTCACTGCATTAAACTTGCAATATGAGTCATGTAGCATACTTTTTGGAAACATTTAAAGTTTCACATTTCACATACTTTTTGTAATATTTATTATAAATTATAATTTGTGATTTATTTTCCGCTGCTTGCAGAAGAGAAACACGCACACACTCTTAAGGCCATCAGTGGAAAATGAGCTCATGCTGAATACAACAGAGCATACTGTATAGGCCTACTATATGATTGCAAACACGTCATATGTCATTTGCATCTCAACTGACTGGCTCACAACAACCTGGCATAATGAAAATTTGCATACATAATACATACTGACAGTATAAAGTATATAATATGCAGAATTTGGTAGTTAGTAAGCTAGTATTCTATTTATTTTTTTTTGATGTCATCTATGGTTCCATGAAGAACCTTTAACATCCATGAAACATTTCCAATGCACAAAAGTTTCTTCAGATTATTTAAATATTCTTCACACTCACACAGCTTAAATGGCTCTTCCATAGAAACCCCGTTTTAGCTAATTATTTTGATATATTTCATAACATAATATATTAAAATACCAAAATCAAGCACATTTTAATTATTATTGTGTGTGTGTGTGTGTGTGTGTGTGTGTGTTTGTGTATATATATATTGCATATAATGCAGCATTATAGTATATTAATTATATTATAGTATAGTAATAATCACTACATCAATATTAAATTAAACTGAAGGTATGCTTAAATCTGTTTTATTTATTTTTTTCAAAATGCCTTTGTGGATCATTTAGTCAGATTTCAGACTTTTAAAAACTGTTTATTTAGGACCCAGCAGACAATTTTAGCCAGTTCAGGAATATTTGCCTGGGGTAAAAATATTTGCAGCTGAATAAAATCAATTGGACAGTGATACCAGTAGCCCCTTGAAATTAAACACAAAAGTAACTCACTTTCCCATTTCTAAGCCAATTAAGAATTTCATGAAAATGCATAATGCGTGGAACAATATTTATTTTTCAAAATAATGTTGGATGGAAATTCATTTCCATCTCTTATCTTGTATTTGCTTCAATTTGCAGGCACATTTCATGTGCGTTCCTTCTTGTTTGTATATATCAGTAGCTTGAGGGCAAGTATTAATTAATGAGGAGGATTCGGGAAGAAATAAAGTCTGGTCTTTTTCACAGTGCTTTCCTGTGCCAAGCTCATTTAGCTCGGAGCTTTTTCTCTGGGTGCCTGTCCGCTGTAAGCTCTATAGACAGATCTCTAGCTAAGGCTTAAACACTGGGGAGACTACCAAGCATCACTATCTGAACTGTGCAAGAACTGCTGAACTTTACAAGTCATTAACAACCTAGCAGATTTGCCAAATGTATTTAAATAAGATAAAGTCTTATTAGTAATCCACTGTGAAGTCCATAGTGCAAGTTTGGAAAAAAGAGTACATTGAGGGCATATAAAAGAGATAAAAATGGTCAGACATGCATGAGTGAAGGCATCAGTTTTATATTTGCTAATGTGTAGTATGCTAAATGTTTTCAGTCAAAAATGCCATCGCAAAGCAATGACTAACAGGAAATGATGTCGTCAGCTTCATAAAGGGCAACTAGAATGACCTTGTTTTGAGCACCAAGGTGACACACCACACCACAAAGATGCTAACACAGGAAGTAATCGTAGCCTTGTGCTGAAAAACCCATGTCATCAAACAGCCGTAACGGAAGCAGCAGAAAGCCGATACGCCTCAGTGTGAAGGAATGAGAATCTGCATTCATGGCCTTTTGGTGCGTGCTCGGGTGAGACCTTGATTAAACCAGACGAGGAAAATTCCCTCATCGTGTCCTTTGAGAAGCACCGTGCCTTGTTTTGCTGTAGAAATTTTTAATGATATCTCTACAGGCGTCAGAATTAACCAACAGCAGAACAGAGATGGACAACAGCAGCAAAAAAAAAGTTCTAATTATCAATATCAGATCATCGCACACAGCGGCCATGTTGTTTTTCATTGGATTAAGTGAAATGTCAGGCAGCTAATTAGAGATGTCGAACTCGCTCTGCCCGGGTGGAGGAGGGGCGTCATTTTCCCAACATTACATTCAAAAGGTTAATCTCTAAACCCTTCGAAATTATTGTAGCCTGAGTGTAAAGTGCATTATCAGTCTGTCTGCCTGTCTCGCTGTCTTTATTTTAAAAAAAGACTTCCATTAAAATCATACCTTATGATTTCGAGCTCTCGTTCTGCTGTGCAAGAACAGCATGTGCTTCACTGCTAATGGGAAATTACATGCATTTAGCATGAGTAATGCAGTGTTGTATGGATTCCGCAAACTCATTTGTCCTGTACTGTTTTCGCATTAGAATTAGCAGCTAGCTAGATTAATAACCTTAAAGTCAGCATGAAATGAAAAATTAACCCTATCCATTTTCTAAATGCATGTTATAGATCTTATTGTGCATGATTCATCCAGTGGCATAACTTTGCTTTGAGAAGTGGTGGGGACACCGTGCAACTCGTTTTGCTAGTTTTTTATTTAATAACCTAATTTACTTGGGGACTGGGTTTAGAGTTGAACAAACTTAATTTTTGCTTTTCAAAAATACATCGATGTACCAGGGGCGGTGCCAGAGAATTTTGAACGCAGGTGCTGAGGGGGTGCTAGATCATTGACAGGGGGAGCTGGGCAATTCAGGGCTCCAGACTCATTCTTCCCACTGGTTGCTCTTTTGTGATTAACTTTCTCAGTTGGTTGCACGAGCACGTTTTTTTTTTTTTTTTTGCACTACAACATGCTATTAATCAGTGCATGCTTTTCAAAATGAAAACAAAACAAAAAGAAAAGTAAAACTAAACTTGCTGCTGGTGACAGTGCTTGCATGTTTTTTTTTTTCCCCACAAGAATACCAACATGTTGACCCTCTGGTTTAAGAAGCGTCTTTTACTTTACTTAAGCGCGAAAACCATCAATATTCGCGTCATTTTTGCTGAGCGCACCTTCTGCTCAGTAGTATTATTTGTGATTTGGATTTTGTGAATGGGAGTTCCTCTTTTGCCATGTTATAAGCCTGGCTTCAGATGCTTTCACTTTCGATTTCACGATCTTGTCAGGTTTTACAATAAAATATAATTCTGCACCTGACACTGAGTTTATTAATAAATAATTAAAATGTCCTTTCCCCCCGACACGTTCATAATCACTTTGCCGGTGCTTTGAGGCAATTGCTTTATGTGCGAGCTTGAGCACGGAATAGGCTCTAGCCTAATACGTCTGCCTATAACCTATATTGAAGTATGGTTAATATATTATTATATTAATCAATTTAATATAACGTGCAACTAGTTGACTAGAAAAATCTTTAGTAGAGGGCAGGCCTACTTAGCACAAGGAAGCTCTCCATTTTTAAAATAAAATGCTATAGTTTTATCACCCTAATTAGATTATGAAGAATTATTTGTTGATCTTGTTTGTTTTCCCTTTACCTTCCGCAATATATTTTTCAATTACTTTCAAAAAGTGGTAGGGACAATATCGACCCTCGACCCTGGTGGTGGGGACATGTCACACCCGTCCCACCCGCAAATTACGCCTATGCATACAGTGCATTTTTTTTGGCCGTGATTTTGCTGTTACTCGATCTGCATAATTCCTTTAGTGAATTAGGTGTGAAAACAAGCCAGACAGTGCATGGAAATAAACATTGCTGTCAGTGGGCACAGTTTATTTTTAGTCATTCACCCCTCAGTGTATTC
>NW_015547738.1:154288-155191 GCF_001515605.1 Sinocyclocheilus anshuiensis
TTTTTTTTTTGCGCTACAACATGCTATTAATCAATGCATGCTGATGAACTTTTATCGTAGTTTATAGTTGTATGGAAACGAAAGTAGCCTAGTTAACATTCAACCCGTTCTTTTTCATCAGTAGTATTATTTGTGATTTGGATTTTGTGAATGGGAGTTCCTCTTTTGCCATGTTATAAGCCTGGCTTCAGATGCTTTCACTTTCGATTTCACGATCTTGTCAGGTTTTACAATAAAATATAATTGTCTGTTTTGCTTACATCTATACACCTTTCACCTTTTAAGACAAAAAAAATAAAAGATGGATTCATTATTTTTAATTAAAATGCACAACTACAATAAAACAGTAAGATTCAATGACAAACTAGCTTACAACACGTTATTAACACAAACGAATAAGATGAGGCATGGTATAGGCCTACTGGCATGGTATTAGGCTATATGATGACTAATAAATTACAGAATGTAGAGCAAACACTGAGGAATAAAAAAAAAATTAAAAAAAAGAGCCTCCATAGCATAACATGAGGCAAACAGCAAAGATAAGCTTTTCAAAATGAAAACAAAACAAAAAGAAAAGTAAAACTAAACTTGCTGCTGGTGACAGTGCTTGCATGTTTTTTCCCCCCACAAGAATACCAACATGTTCACCTTCTCTGCTTTAAGAAGCGGTCTTTTACTTTACTTAAGCGTGAAAACCATCAATATTCGCGTCATTTTTGCTGAGCGCACCTTCTGCAATTAATAGTAAATATAACCAAAACAGGTTATTATAATTTTTATATGAATAATAAAATAAATATAAGGAAAACTCGCCCACTCGATTTTGTAATATTCTTTAATTTTGTAGTCCGTATGAAAAGGTGCATTTCTATTAAAGGCACGTCCATGTGGAGATGGTGA
>NW_015547738.1:155462-159442 GCF_001515605.1 Sinocyclocheilus anshuiensis
ACTTAGCACAAGGAAGCTCTCCATTTTTAAATAAAATGCTATAGCCTAATGACATTACGAAAAGTGCGACAGCTGCAAATCACGTCGTTATTGCACTGCATGAGTTATGCATGTGTAAGGAGTCAAATGTTGTTGTTTTTTTTTTTATCACCCTAATTAGATTATGAAGAATGATTTGTTGATCTTGTTTTCCCTTTAATACATACCTTCCGCAATATATTTTCCAATTACTTTCAAAAAGTGGTAGGGACAATATCGACCCTGGCAAAAAGTGGTGGGGACATGTCCCACCCGTCCCACCCGCAAATTACGCCTATGCCTTTGTTCCCTTTAATACATACCTTCCGCAATATATTTTTCAATTACTTTCAAAAAGTGGTAGGGACAATATCGACCCTGGCAAAAAGTGGCGGGGACATGTCCCACCCATCCCACCCGCAAATTACGCCTATGGATTCATCCATGTATGTTTCTTTTTTTTTTAATTGTTTAGAACTCGTAATGGTTAATCAAAATTAACAGGATCTTCTGGTGAAATGCTAGACTTCACTCTGGTGATGTAAACCGGACTTCTCTAACAATTTAGTCCGGTTAAACCCCATCCCTGCAGTCTCACATTCATCTGCCTGCATTTTTGAGTGCAACACCCACATCGCAAAATCCAATCAATAGCAATGCATAGAATTAAGTCCCACACTATTTTTTTTTTTCTATTTCGATAATCCGTTACACACAGATATACGGAAGTTTCATTGTGACTTTACAGATTAGGAATGTAATTTCTGTGCCACTAGAACCGTCAAACAGAAGAATAATGACTGTTTTTAAAAAGGTTTCCTGAATACAGTGGCCCATTGGTTGGACAAACAGATAATCCCACCCGAAAATCATGCCATTGGTTGAGCAAATGTTGCTGTGTTGAGCAGGTCAGGATCCTCAAACAATGAGACCCATGTTTTGATAGCACCTTTTTTGAGAGCCACTTTAGGGGGAATTATTAGTATAAAATTGAAAAACTGCTGTACAATTTCAGTCAGGCAGTTTCAGTTTTCAAAAAAGCACTATGATTCTAATTCTAAAGTCACATAGAATTTGGGACAGTTTTGCATGTGAATTTGGACACAAAGCTTTCTGTTTTAGCAAATGTCTTTCCATCCATTTTTCAGCTAAATTATTTGCGCTTCTTATGGGGCCTAATTTATAAAATGTTGTGTATAAACTGTCCTTTACCATATAAAAGAGCACACGCCAATGTCCGAATTTCTATGCTTGAGAATGACAAGTACAAAGAAAAAAAAAACTTTACTGAGTCTGAAATTGAGGTCCTGCTGGCGGAGGTAGAGGTTCGTGCGTGGATGCTTTTTGGAAGTCTCTCCAGTGGGATTTCACACAAAACAAAATTAGTGGCATGGCAGTGTGTAACGCAGGCTGTGAACGAGGTAGGGGGGCAGCAAAGGTCCCTAAAAGAAATAAAAAAAAAATGGTCTGACTTTTTTTGGAAGTCTCTCCAGTGGGATTTCACACAAAACAAAATTAGTGGCATGGCAGTGTGTAACGCAGGCTGTGAACGAGGTAGGGGGGCAGCAAAGGTCCCTAAAAGAAATAAAAAAAAAATGGTCTGACTTGAAATTACAGTCCAAAAAGCGTGTTACACAACACAGAAGCAATGTGCAGGCTACAGGAGGTGGAAGTGGCACTGTACCCTTCACACCGGAGGACACCCGAATTGCTGCCATCATGGGTGAGACTGCTGTTTGTGCAGAAGGTGATACAGATCTTTTGTCTGCACCAGCTTCAGAAGGTATGCTGGCATGTGATGTTATAAATTATTATGTTAATATAATATAATAAATTATTATTATAGATTAACTGATTGTGCAATTGTATTAATGTAGATGATGAACATTTACAAAGGAAAACAGCCCCTAGTAGATCTATCTCCCAAACTGCGACAGCATCAAGCAACACTTCCGTTCAGGAAGGAATCTCCCAGGCCATCAACATCCACCTCGAGTTGTCCTAGCCAGGGGAAGAGTGCTATCTGTGGCCATCCTGTAATCACAGAAAGAGCTGAATCAGTCAGTTTGTGATGTTAACTTGTGACTGAACTGTGCAAGGTGCGACAGTCCCTGGTTCAGATTAACCAGACTCTGTGCGCTCTTGTTGATTGTTTGAAAAAATGGTGTGTGTGTGAATAAGAGTTTCGAGTTTGAAATACTTGAAGGTTTGTTTCTCTACTGCTTCTCATCATTTTGCATTGTTGCAAAGCAGCTGACTAGAACTACACAAACTGGTATAAAAATAAATAGAAATCATAAATAATGTAATGTAGCCTATTAGATTATGTAATGCAAGGTATTACTTGCATGGTGTGGTATTCTGAAAAACAAATATTTTTCCATTAAACGGGTGGTCTTACCTGTTAAAATAACCTGTGGACTAACTGCCGTCTTCTCATGATCGCAACAGCATGTGCGTTCCAGTAAGCGGGTAGTGGAGGGGGGTCCTCTGGAACATCCATGCGCATTTCCTCTTCTGGCAGCCCAACCCCATAACTCAAGCAGATTTGTGCAGAACACAACAAGCCAAAATAATTTGTCTCACTTTGCCTGGATCATATAGGAGTCTCCCACCCGATGCATCCAGACATCGCAACCTTTCCTATAAGTAGCCCAATTGTGTGCTCCACAACTGACTGGGTGCAGGCATGGGGCATGTTATAGTGGGCTTCTTCAGCTGTCTGTGGGTGTGCTATGGGGGTGAGAAGTAATGGCTTCAGAGGATAACCTCTGTCACCTATAATTGTATAGAGAATTATTTTTGAACACGAAAATGGAATAACAGCTAAACACAAACTGTTATTTACCTAGAAGCCATCCATCTCTACCTGCTCCTGCCTCTAGATGATTGCCTATGCTGCAGTTGCGCACAATGAAGGAGTCATTCGTCGACCCTGGCCATCTTGCAACTGCATTAAGAATTGCCATACGAGCATTCAAATGAGCTGTACATTAACTGAATGGAAATTGTTCCTATTAACATGTGCATGAGGTGCTCGTATGGCAACGTGAGTGCAATCTACTGCACCTAGGACATTGGGGAATCCTGTTTGGCACACAAAATCATCCATAACATGCTGCTGCTCCTCGGCAGTGTATGGGAACTTTATGTACCGAGTGGACAATCGGATGATGCCTTGAAGCACAGCTGGCATAAGTCTACTCACAGATGGCTGGGATATTCCTGATCGGTCATCAATCCCTCTTTGAAATGTTTCCGTGGCCAGGAACCCAAGAACGGAGAGCACCTGTACTTCCACAGGTATGGCCTGGTTGCAGTTGGTGTGTCTCTGTATATTAGGGCCTATCTGGGCACAAAGATGTAACAGTGCAGCTCTTGACAAACGGTACATGCTTATCAAACATTCGTCGCCATACGCAAATAAATCTGCCCAATCTCTAAAAACGCATTGTCTTATTGTGTGGTTTGCAATATCTTCAAGAAGCGCTAATGCTGCCATTCTGCCTCTTGCAAACTACTTCATCATAGGCCATTTTATAGGCCATAGATGCATAGAAATTATTAACATGCGTGGACCCAAATTATTTAATAATGTGTAATTATTCTGTGGACAAAACAATGTGTGTGTGGTTATATTTTTTCTATTGACATCAAAATTACTACTTCTAGAAACAACAGAAATAATAATAATAATAATAATAATAATAGTAATTATAAAACAATTAGGTTTCCAAAAGTAAGAATAAACTACAAATTCATTATTGAAAATGAATGTTTCATATCATAAAATAAATGATTACTCGATTATGGTCTCCGGTCTGAAAAAACAAAAAACCTATTTGGCATGTCTTTATATTTACACAGTTTACTAATGCTGCTCAAATGTGCCATTAATGTACTGACACAAAAATATATAGTGTATTTTATACAAATATAACTGATGTAAATGACAAAAACAA
>NW_015547738.1:164059-165013 GCF_001515605.1 Sinocyclocheilus anshuiensis
ATATAAACCGTCCTAAATTTGTTCTAAGATCATTTCTCAAAAGTGCGTAAGTGCGATTCAGAGAAAACGAACGTGTGCACAGAAACACGTGCGTACGCCTCTCTTCCAGATGTGACATTTATAAATCGCAAATGATCTTGAAATTGTGCACAGCTGACTGGTGTCAGATCTCCGCCTTGTAAACGCCCCTAATTAATATCATTACCATATAAAAGAGCACATGCCAATATCCGAATTTCTATGCTTGAGAATGACGATCACAAAGAGAAAAAAAAAACTTTACTGAGTCTGAAATTGAGGTCCTGCTGGCGGAGGTAGATGTTCGTGCGGGGACGCTTTTTTATTTAATAATGTGTCATCCTACTTTTTAAATCACTTGCTATGACAACTAATAAAAAGTTTAGTATCACAAAATTCTTGCAAAACTTTAAAAAAACATTACTGAAAGAAAAATTGGACGTTTCATATCATAATAAATTAAATTATTACACGATTATGGTCTCCGGTCTGAAAAAAACTGCATGTGATTTGGCATGTCTTTATATTTACACAGTTTATTAATGCTGCTCATTAATGTACTGACACAAAAAATATATAGTGCATTTTATACAAATATAACTGGTGTAAATGACAAAAACAAAGTTTAAGGCTGATGTCTCTATTCATTTTCACAGAAGCAAAGCAGCAGATGTTATAAATAAATAAATTATTTGAAAAAAAAAAAAACTGCATGTGATTTGGCATTTCTTTATATTTACACAGTTTACTAATGCTGCTCAAATGTCCCATTAATGTACTGACACAAAAATATATAGTGAATTTTATACAAATATAACTCATGTAAATGACAAAAACAAAGTTTAAGGCTGATGTCTCTGTTCATTTTCACAGAAGCAAAGCAGCAGATGTTATAAATAAAAACAGTTAACAATGTTATTGAATAGAATATATTAA
>NW_015547738.1:165276-187277 GCF_001515605.1 Sinocyclocheilus anshuiensis
CATTTCTTTATATTTACACAGTTTACTAATGCTGCTCAAATGTGCCATTAATGTGCTGACACAAAAATATATAGTGTATTTTATACAAATATAACTGATGTAAATCACAAAAACAAAGTTTAAGGCTGATGTCTCTATTAATTTTCACAGAAGCAAAGCAGCAGATATTATAAATAAAAACAGTTAACAATGTTGTTGAATAGAATATATTAAAACCGTTATTGCACGACATAGGCCTATTCTTATAGGCTACACAGACAAAACAGTCGGAGATGCGTTTATGCATTTATTTTTTTCTATTTTACGCATTAGTAGTAAATCAAGACTTCGCAAGGTCTTTTGTAAAATAAAATAATAAAAAAATAACATGGAATAAACTGTGTACAGAAAGCGAGTAAAGAACTCTCAACATTAGACTACTAAAAAGGTCCCGCAAATTACCTTTTAGCTCGCAAAAACTCCCGTTAATAAAAAATCTGACTACACTGCACAATTAATCTTTTACACTGCATCTTTGTTGTTTATGATGAATTCGGTGCTTGCACATACTTTTATTATTATTCCAGCTTAGATGTTCAAATAGCTGCAGTACTCCGACTTTGCCACAAGGAAAAGTACGTACACCTGCTCAGAACATGATGTGGCAGTAAGTACTTTTCCACATCAAAGACCGTTTTTATAAATATGAACGTTGCCGTGGATTTTAGCGTACGCACACTCTAAGATCAAATCTGTGCATACGCACATTTTATAAATGAGGCCCCTTATGATGGGGAGGCAAAGTCACTGAACCTAAGGGCTGTTATGACTGCCGTCTCCACCCAGTCACTCAACACACACAGCAGTGATCCGTGACAAACAGGGTGTGCTCCCATGCCACCCCAGGCTTCTATTTTTTATGTCTTTGTTTTACAGACTATAAACGACAGCCAGTACACACACATCTGCTCAGTAAAAGATGCTCTCTCTCCTAACAAAGCAGCAGTCAGAAGATAATGAGTCCTGACAAGTCCATAGATGTGAAGAATCGCATATGCCAGAGAAAATGAAAAGGTCAGTAAGCAGTGAGGACTTTTATTATTATTGCAGCTTAGATGTTCAAATAGCTGCAGTACTCTGACTTTGCCACAAGGAAAAGTGTGTACGCCTGCTCAGACCCTGACGTGACGGTAAGTACTTTTCCACGTCAAAGACCGTTTTTATAAATATCAACGTTGTCGTGGATTTTAGCGTACGCACACTCTAAGATCAAATCTGTGCATACGCACATTTTATAAATGAGGCCCCTTATGATGGGGAGGCAAAGTCACTGAACCTAAGGGCTGTTATGACTGCCGTCTCCACCCAGTCACTCAACACACACAGCAGTGATCCGTGACAAACAGGGTGTGCTCCCATGCCACCCCAGGCTTCTATTTTTTATGTCTTTGTTTTACAGACTATAAACGACAGCCAGTACACGCACATCTGCTCAGTAAAAGATGCTCTCTCTCCTAACAAAGCAGCAGTCAGAAGATAATGAGTCCTGACAAGTCCATAGATGTGAAGAATCGCATATGCCAGAGAAAATGAAAAGGTCAGTAAGCAGTGAGGAAACTTAATATGAAGTAGACATATGCATCCTATCCAAAGAATTATTGCCATTAGCAAAGACCAGCAATGCCTGAAACCGCCAAATCAATTCCTAAATACATGCAGAGATTACACTCTCCCTAATGCTGCTCGAAGGGCTTTGCTTAATGTGACCTGTACCTTTGAGTGCAGCTCTTTTAGGACACAGTACATTGATAAAAGAGTTTTTTTGGGCTGCAAACTAGAACCTGTGAGATTCTAGGAATAATTCTGAACAGAAGTATAGTTTGCTACACCTCGAGTGTGGCAGTAAGCACACCTGTTCGATAATCGAAATTAAATATACAGGCTGTTCTTATAGCTGGTTTAATTTGAGCTTAACACTCATTTTAAAATTTCAGAGATTCAAATCTGTATTCAGATATTTCAAAACCAAATACTGTAGAATGTTGCTTAAATTAAAAAACTATGAAATAATAATAATAATAAGTGTGTGTGTAATAAAAATATACATATAATAATTATATTTGACCAAATATAAATGTTATTTATGGTCAAATATAAATAAAAGCTTTGGAGTTGGTAAGATTTTTTTAAATGTTTTTGAAAAGTTATTTGATCAATAATACAGCAAAAAGAGTAATATTATGAAATATTTATATTTAAAATAACTGTTTGCTACTTTAAAATTGAATTTGTGATGCCAGGCCTGAATTTTCAAGTCATTATTCCAATGTTCAGTGCCACATGGTCCTTCAGAAAAACATGTATTCATGAATTCAAAAGTGCTAAAGTTCAAAAGAACAGCATTTATTGGAAATGTACATATTTTGTAACATTATAAATGTCTTTACTGTCACTTTTGATTGATTGAATGCATCACTGATGAATAAAAGTATTAATTTATTAATTACAGACCCCAAACTTTGACAACAAATGCACAAAAGTATTAAAATAAGTGCGTTGACTATTTTGAATGTGAAATTCCTTTAACTTTTTAGCTCTAAACTCTTACCATTTTTTACAAGACATCAGAGATAAAGTTTAAATCTTAGGGGAACCTCCACCTTGCCCTACATACTTACATGGTGCACCACCATAACAAGCAAGTTACAGAACAGCTGAAAACATAATGCTCATCTAATTGTTACTCATCAGATCAGCTGAGGATAAATTATTAAAACAGGCTGATGATCTGTGTTACTGCAAGGAACACCGATATCTTTTAAAACAACATCTGGTACATGTTGTTTTTGGTGGTTATACTCATATGCATTGGCACAGAAACTTACCCATAATTCACAGTTGTGGAAGTGGAGGTAGAACAGGTGGAGGTGTCATTTTTCATGCTGTGTTGGAGAGCTTTTGTTCTGAGCACCAGCCAACATGAGGACATTTCTCACTGAAATTAAGAAGACCGAACTGAAAAATGGAAGAAAAAGAAGACGGTGGAGAGATAAATGAGGAAGGCAACTTAAAAAAAACAAAACAATAAAAGCCAAACAGAAGCAGGCCATATGACCCATGCACTTTACTTCAAGACTTCTGAGGCAATACAATAACTTTGTGTGAGGAACAAACCAAAATGTAAGCTATTTATGAAAAATATATCATGTACATTTCCATATTCCAAAAATTCTGCACCAGCTTTTACATCATTGATGCTAAATGCTATTGGCTTTTGCATACCACAAACAAACCATTTGAAAATGCAGACTTGAGAATTAATTTTGAAATATTTGTGACCCTGGACCACAAAACCAGTCTTAAGTCGCTGGGGTATATTTGTAGCAATAGCCAAAAAAACATTGTATGGGTCAAAATTATCGATTTTTCTTTTATGCCAAAAATCATTAGGATATTAAGTAAAGATCATGTTCCATGAAGATATTTTGTACATTTCCTACCGTAAATATATTATTATTATTATTATTATTATTATTGTTATTATTATTGTTATTATTTATTCATTTAGCAGACGCTTTTATCCAAAGTGACTTACAAATGATGACAACAGAAGCAATCAATTGTAGTATTAAAACAAGCATGTGCATCAGCTTGCGATGAGGAATCAGTGCAGAGTAAGTGTGATGAGGGAGGAAAGTTTTGTGCAATTTCATCTGACTGTTGTTCACGTCTATCATCTATAGACAATTAATCGGCTGCACCAGGATATTGTGTGGTCTCTGTTCTCACTGTGTCTACCACATCTGAGTGAAGAGAGGGTGCCAAATCACCAGGTAGGGTCGTGTCAGCCACAGGACTGAGTGCTGGTCCAAGAAGCTCATCCGAATAATCAGAAAAAGACTGAGATGAAAATATCAGTGGACAAAAGAGTTGACATCTCTACGTTTGAATCGGACAAGTCTGGTATGTCAGGCTGACTTGGCATTGTTGCCTGATCTACTCCATAATTGTTCTGATCAGACTCTGCAGAGGTCAGTGGCTGATCAGTTTCAGTGGGACTTGACCCTTCAATAATGCTAGGGATCGGCAGAAAGTTCACCTCCAACAACAGATTCCTATGCACAACTTTTGTGCGGCCTGCTGCATCCTTTATCTTATAAACATGGATGTCTGGATTCACGTCAACAACAGTGAACACTCCGTCCTCCCATTTATCAGCCAATTTCCTTTTTCCTCGTTCTGACTTATTTGCAACCAAAACCCGATCTCCCACTGACAAGAGAGTGCCTTTAACATGCTTATTGTACCGTTGAGCTTGATGTTGTTGCTCAACAGATGAATGCTTCTGAGCAATCTGCATAGCATATTTCAAACAAGACAGCAAAGACTTGGCATAAGAGCCATAATCAGCAACATCAGGGTTATCAAGTACCTGATTAAACAAGATGTCTACTGGAAGTCTGGGTATGCGTCCAGACATGAGAAAGAAGGGTGGATAGCCCGTGGTTTCGTAAACAGCAGCGTTGTAGGCAAATGTTAGGGTTTGGATCTGCTGTGGCCATTGGTGCTTTGCTTTCAAAGGGAGTGATCGAAGCATGCCACCCAATGTTCTATTAAAACGCTCAGTGCCACCATTGCCCATTGGATGGTAGGCTGTTGTATGAGATTTTTCGACACCAGCTAGAAGCAGAAGCCCAGCTATGAGGTTGCTCTCGAAACTGGTGCCCTGGTCGGAGTGTATTCTTTCAGGGAACCCGTAGATACAAAACACGTTGTCCCAAAGTTTTCTTGCAACTTGCTTCGCCGTTTGATTGTTGCAAGGGAATGCATGAGCGAGTTTAGTAAAATGGTCGGTAACTATGAGGACATCCACTGAATGCTGTTTACCGTCTTCTGCCGACCAGAAATCTATGCACACCAACTCCATTGGGGCCGAGCTCTTGATGTTCTCCAAAGGGCCACGAGCAGAAGGTTCTGGGGACTTCACAAAAACACACCTTTGGCAGCATTTCACATATTCTCTTATGTTCTTTTCCATGTCAGGCCAATAAAAACGCTGTCTCGCAAGTGAGAGAGTGCGGTCCTGCCCTTGATGGCCTGCAAGGTCATGAATACCAGAAAGAGCTTTGTTTTTCAGACTACCAGGCAGCACATACTGGAATCTTTTCTTCTTAGACAAAGGATCTTTCGTCACTCTGTACATCACATCATCTCTAACTTCCAGCTTATTCCACTGTTTTAACAGTCTCAGCACTTGCGCACTGGCACCATGTCTTTTTCTTCTCGATGGACGTCTTGGTTTAGTCAGAAATGACAACACTTTGGCTATTGTTGGGTCTTCCTGTTGTCTTTGTCTAAGCTCCTGGGCAGAGAACACTGGTAAAGTTTCCTGGCAACCTGAAATCTTCTGAACATGGTGGACTAAACGAAGGGCTCTGGACTCTGCTCCATCTGTCCAACTGCAGTGAGACTGACAAAGAGCTCTGATTTCATCCATGTCAAAGCCTGCTCCTTGTGAAAAATTCCTCATGGGCTGATTGAACTGAACTTGGCTACTGAGCCTGAAAACATCGTGAACACAGTCTTCACTCGCTCCACTGGCCTCCCGCATTAACGAAGAATACGGTTAATTCAACAGTCTCTGCCCAATCGGCTTAACAAAGGGGTCACGGCTCAAAGCGTCTGCTACCCCATTCGCTTTTCCGGGCAAATGTTTCAGGTCGAACGTGTATGATGCAAGTTTTGAAACCCATCTCAACTCATATGCATCACGTTTTGGCTTAGTTAGGAGGTAAGTGAGAGGGTTATTATCGGTCCAGATGGTGAATTTGTGGCCTTTTAGCCAATGGCTGAATTTCTCACATACACTCCACTTTACAGCCATAAATTCCAGTCTGTGAACTGGATATTTGCGCTGTGATGCACTGAGGGTCTTGCTTGCGAAAGCAATCGGTCTGGCACGGAGTTCCCCTTTGGGCACTTGCGACAATACAGCCCCTAAGCCATCCAATGAGGCATCAACAGAAAGAATGAAGGGCTCATCGAAATCAGGATGAGCAAGCATGACACTTTCCAGTAAGGCAGCCTTGAGTTGGTCAAAAGTGACCTGACACTCTGTTGTCCAATCTGAAGGGGCAAGTTTACGGTAAGTGCCCTGAAATTTCCCATTCTTGGACAACTTTCCTCTTCTTTTCTGCCCAGCTGTAAGACCGAAAAGAGGTTTAGAGACAGATGAGCAGTTGGGAATAAAATGTTGGTAATAAAATACCATGCCAAGGAAAGACTTTATTCTTTTGACAGACGGTGTGCAGCCATCATTGTCCATCAGATCTTGTGCTGTTATCCTCGTGATGACCTCCACTTTTGCTGGATCAACAGACACACCTCCACTGTCAATGATATGGCCAAGGAATTTGACTTGTCTTTGAAGAAGATGGCATTTTTTAGGGGACAGTTTCAGATTGTTCTCCCTTAGCCTCTGAAACACTGTGCGCAGCCTGGACAGAGCCTCGCTGTCTGATGGCGCAAAGACCAGAAGATCGTCAAGATGGCACAAAAGCTTTGAAAAATTCATGTCTCCGAAGATTCCAAGCATCATTCTCATGAAGGAAGCTGGACTATTACAAAGCCCTTGTGGCATACGGTTGTATTCATGAAGGCCTAAAGGTGTTGTGAAAGCCGTATATTTCTTGTCCTCCTCATTCATTAGGATATTATAAAACCCTGACGTGAGGTCCATTGTGCTGAAGAAGCAATTTCCTCCAAGCGCAGCAAGGCAGTCAGCCTGTTGCGGCAAGGGGTGAGCATCTTTTATGGTTCTGGCGTTTAAGCACCTGAAGTCTGTGCAAATACGCAACCCACCATCCTTCTTCCACACCATCACTAATGGTGATGCGTACTCGCTTGAAGACTTTCTGATGATACCTCTTTCTTCCATGTCAGTGAGAACTTGTCTTAATTTTTCATAGTGGGCAGGAGGCACTCGCCTATAAGGCAAGCGAAAGGGTCGATCGTCAGTCAACCGTATATGGTGCACGTATCCTTTGGCATCACCACAGTCCAATGGGTGTTTGGAGAAGATGTCTTGATAGTCAGCTAGTAACTTGGTTAACTTAGATTTACAATCATCACTGATTTGACTCCAATTAATGTTAATGTCACCAAGGCCCAGTTTCAGCAGACTTTTGTCAATTTGATTAACAGGAAAGGAATTAAATGAGACATTTGACTTGTTTTCAACTGGAGTAATATGCAGACCCTGAAAAATCTCAAAATCTTCAGACGCAATACATGGAGACACATCAGCCAGTTTGGAGTTTCTTTTCAATGTGATCATTTTGTTTGTTGGATTTACAACTGTCACAGGCACCCACCTATCACCCCAGAGTGGTGTAACAAGGCGACCGACCAGAATATCTCGAGGCATAGCTTTAGAACTGGTCGGCTCAACAATCACTGTGCTGCCAGGTGACATGGGCACGTTAGGTGGCAGACGGCCCCAGACCAAATGTTCGTGCTCTGGCAAAAGTACTACTGCCTGAGTGAGTTTGACAGTGCCTATTTTATCAGGGACAGTTTCGCCTTTCCAACGTTCAACACCTGTAAACATTGACAAGAACTGCTGAATGTCTCTGTCAAGCAGATGGTCAGGTCTAGAAGCAATATCCCAATAATCACTGTTGCTCTTCAGTTCATGAATCAAGTGTTTTATGATATTAGAGCCCAGAATAAAATCATCATGCTGACCAGGCACGACCAAGCAAGGGACAACACACTGGATGCCAAAGAATTGGATCTCCAAATCATAGAAACCCTCGGGCTGGGTATGCTGACCACCACAGCCAACCAAGACAATGTTTTCTTCAGAATGTTTCTTCTCAGACAAAACTCCAGCTGAACCAATTTTCTCCTCAGCATTTTTGCTGATTGTACATGCCATAGAACCGGAATCAAGCATTCCATTAAGCTGAACATGGCCATTGACGCAAACAGGAACATAGAAAAGACTACTGAAGGCTTCAACTTTCTGACTGGATTGAACAATTATCCTGGTCCCTTTAGGAGCACTATTACAGTTCTCCTCATATAGCTGAGCAAGATCGCACTCTTCATGAAGGGAATTAGCATCCATACCCACCCCTTCCCTGATGTGGGCCATCTAGTTTAACTGGTGAGATGGTCCGCTAGCATCACTGTTCAAATTATGTTGGCGATGAGTAGCTCGCTGAGGGCAGTCCTTTTTCCAATGACCAGGAGTTAAGCACTTCAGACATCTGTTCTCCTGTCTGCAATGAAACACTGTTGAATGATCCAAGGATCTACAAACTCTGCATGGTTTGCGGTAAGTCTGAAACATCGTAACTTGATTAGGAGGGCTCGCTTGGAATTGGGTCTGCTGAGTGACAAGACGATCTAACAGACTGACTAGGCTTTTCATGCAATCAGAGTCACTGCCAGACTGTGCTAAGGGAGAAGGTGGAACAGACAAGGCGGGGTTAGATGCAGAAGCCTCAATAACATTTGGGCTCTGAGTGCAAACCCTATGCTCTGCTGTATACAAATTGTGTGACTTTGCGTATGTTTGAGCTTTCCATTCTTGCATATGTTCATCAAGCCTCTCTTGTATCTCACAGGCTGACCATTTTTCTGCTGATTTGAATTTAAAGACATTTGAAAGAGACTGATCTGGGCAATGGTTAATAAACATCATACTGATCTCATGACTTGGATCACAAATGCGCCGACCTTGTCTCTCTAAGCATTCCTTCGCAACATCCATAGTCTTGTTAAGCCTGATCCAATACTCCATTGCATCGGCAAAGTATTGTAAAAATCGGCTAGGGGCATACTAAAGTAGGTGATTGTGCTGAAATGCTGTTTTAAAATGTCAAAAATCAACAGATGTGTAATTAAGAAGTTTAATTCTCACTACATCACCTGCTTTCCCCATAAGCCTATCCAAGATTTCTTATGACTGCTCATGAATTGGAATAGCACGTTTTCTTAGATACAGAGACATGAGATTTTCCCACTCTTGTACAGTGAGTCTGTCAGAACCATCACCCCTAAATATTGGTGGTTCTTTTACATCTGACTGCATCACTAGTTTGACATTAGACAGTGTCATCTCAGCTGGCTGTTCAGAATTATTGCTATGTGTACTTCTATCAGATCGTAGTTGAGCAGTAATGGACTGGCCCAATTTTTCAGCTATTTCATTGATGAGTGAACCCAAATCTGGGTTTTGGTTAGCAGGATTTGCCATGGCACGATCTACATATCTTGTAGAAGTCAGAACGGGTGTATCAAAGGCCCTGGTAATAGACCCTGGTGTCCTAGGTTCAGAAGGTATACTGAAAAGACCCCTTCCCCTACCAAATCGGCTACTTTGGTCAAGTATCACATTGTCGTTCACCTCATCAGTAAAGCTACTAACAACCTCTGCCATATTTCCACGCTGTAACAGTCAATTAACTTCAACTTTAGTATAATAAACAACCAAAAACATTGTTCTGAACAGCATAAATTGATAACAGTAATCAGTCTGTTAATTTGCTAATCAACAAATTAATTGGTTGAAAGTCTGAATTCAAATTGGTGATGTCTTCTGAGAAAAATAGTCCACCTTCATATAAAATAGTCCTTGAGAAAAAAAAAAACCTAAAACCAGTCACTGCAGCTAACCCTAACCACATGGATCCTTAAAAGGTCACGGCACGATTGTAACGGGTCCCAGGTAAGGGGAATCCACTCTGCGTTGTGTTGATGTCACTCAATAAAGAAACTTCTTCTCACTACATCACCTGCTTTCCCCATAAGCCTATCCAAGATTTCTTGTGACTGCTCATGAATTGGAATAGCACGTTTTCTTAGATACAGAGACTTGAGATTTTCCCACTCTTGTACAGTGAGTCTGTCAGAACCATCACCCCTAAATATTGGTGGTTCTTTTACATCTGACTGCATCACTAGTTTGACATTAGACAGTGTCATCTCAGCTGGCTGTTCAGAATTATTGCTATGTGTACTTCTATCAGATCATATTAGAGCCCAGAATAAGATCATCACGCTGACCAGGCACGACCAAGCAAGGGACAACACACTGGATGCCAAAGAATTGGATCTCCAAATCATAGAAACCCTCGGGCTGGGTATGCTGACCACCACAGCCAACCAAGACAATGTTTTCTTCAGAATGTTTCTTCTCAGACAAAACGCCAGCTGAACCAATTTTCTCCTCAGCATTTTTGCTGATTGTACATGCCATAGAACCGGAATCAAGCATTCCATTAAGCTGAACATGGCCATTGACGCAAACAGGAACATAGAAAAGACTACTGAAGGCTTCAACTTTCTGACTGGATTGAACAATTATCCTGGTCCCTTTAGGAGCACTATTACAGTTCTCCTCATATAGCTGAGCAAGATCGCACTCTTCCTGAAGGGAATTAGCATCCATACCCACCCCTTCCCTGATGTGGGCCATCTAGTTTAACTGGTGAGATGGTCCGCTAGCATCACTGTTCAAATTATGTTGGCGATGAGTAGCTCGCTGAGGGCAGTCCTTTTTCCAATGACCAGGAGTTAAGCACTTCAGACATCTGTTCTCCTGTCTGCAATGAAACACTGTTGAATGATCCAAGGATCTACAAACTCTGCATGGTTTGCGGTAAGTCTGAAACATCGTAACTTGATTAGGAGGGCTCGCTTGGAATTGGGTCTGCTGAGTGACAAGACGATCTAACAGACTGACTAGGCTTTTCATGCAATCAGAGTCACTGCCAGACTGTGCTAAGGGAGAAGGTGGAACAGACAAGGCGGGATTAGATGCAGAAGCCTCAATAACATTTGGGCTCTGAGTGCAAACCCTATGCTCTGCTGTATACAAATTGTGTGACTTTGCATACGTTTGAGCTTTCCGTTCTTGCATATGTTCATCAAGCCTCTCTTGTATCTCACAGGCCGACCATTTTTCTGCTGATTTGAATTTGAAGACATTTGAAAGAGACTGATCTGGGCAATGCTTAATAAACATCATACTGATCTCATGACTTGGATCACAAATGCGCCGACCTTGTCTCTCTATGCATTCCTTCGCAACATCCATAGTCTTGTTCAGCCTGATCCAATACTCCATTGCATCTTCAGATGGCATCGGCAAAGTATTGTAAAAATTGGCTAGGGGCATACTAGAGTAGGTGATTGTGCTGAAATGCTGTTTTAAAATGTCAAAAATCAATTGTGGATTTTTGCAGTGATCAACAGATGTGTAATTACGAAGTTTAATTCTCACTACATCACCTGCTTTCCCCATAAGCCTATCCAGGATTTCTTGTGACTGCTCATGAATTGGAATAGCACGTTTTCTTAGACACAGAGACATGAGATTTTCCCACTCTTGTACAGTGAGTCTGTCAGAACCATCACCCCTAAATATTGGTGGTTCTTTTACATCTGACTGCATCACTAGTTTGACATTAGACAGTGTCATCTCAGCTGGCTGTTCAGAATTATTGCTATGTGTACTTCTATCAGATCGTAGTTGAGCAGTAATGGACTGGCCCAATTTTTCAGCTATTTCATTGATGAGTGAACCCAAATCTGGGTTTTGGTTAGCAGGATTTGCCATGGCACGATCTACATATCTTGTAGAAGTCAGAACGGGTGTATCAAAAGCCCTGGTAATAGACCCTGGTGTCCTAGGTTCAGAAGGTATAGTGAAAAGACCCCTTCCCCTACCAAATCGGCTACTTTGGTCAAGTATCACATTGTCGTTGACCTCATCAGCAAAGCTACTAACACCCTCTGCCATATTTCCACGCTGTAACAGTCAATTAACTTCAACTTTAGTATAATAAACAACCAAAAATATTGTTCTGAACAGCATAAATTGATAACAGTAATCAGTCTGTTAATTTGCTAATCAACAAATTAATTGGTTGAAAGTCTGAATTCAAATTGGTGATGTCTTCTGAGAAAAATAGTCCACCTTCATATAAAATAGTCCTTGAGAAAAAAAAATACCTAAAACCAGTCACTGCAGCTTCCCACGGCGAACGAACAGGCGTCGATCTTCAGATGGATCCTTAAAAGGTCACGGCACCATTGTAACGGGTCCCAGGTAAGGGGAATCCACTCTGCGTTGTGTTGATGTCACTCAATAAAGAAACTTCAGACCTCTCACTGCTTGGCACTGTCGCCATTTCACAAAGGAACATACATTGAGTTAATCTGCTTAGCATAAACTACCATAAAACAAAACAAATAACCATAGCATGAAATTAATCACAAAGATTGCACACGAAACTATAACATACCTGCATAAATGGGGAAATATGTTGAAAACATGAATTTTGTGACTCTCTGAGCAGGCAAAGCGTGCGCGCGGCGCGAGAACAAGTATATTCTCTTAAAGTGACAATGCACTTCCTTGAACAAATATTGAAAATCATACATCTTAACTTGTAACAATAAAATAATACATACAGTCATATTAAAGAAACAAAATTAAATGTATATTTAATAGGAAAAAGGGGGATTTTGAGGGATAATAATATAACCAAAATAACTCCGTTACATCAGCATGTCTCAACACAGTAAACAAAACAAGCGTTTCCTAGCAATGACAACTGCGCTAAACAGAACTTAATTTGGACAACTTTAAAGCCGATTTTCTCAATATTTTGCACACTCAGATTCTAGATTTTCAAATAGTTGTATCTCAGCCAAATATTGTCCTATCCTAACAAACCACACATCAATGGAAAGATTATTTGTTCAACTTTCATATGATATATAAATCTCAATTTCAAAAAAATTACCCTTATGACTGGTTTTGTGGTCCAGGGTCACATTTAAACAGTGAGGTGACTGACACTGTTGAATCTATCAGTCTAGCTGTCATTGGTAAAACATGAACCAATCAAGTAGTTGTTTCTCCATCAATGATATGAGTAGGGTAACCTGCTGGTAATTCACGCACCTTGCACACACCTACACACTCTTTCTAATTTCCCTTAAGGCACCTATATCTGGAATGCAAATTGAAGACGCATAATCACATTTAAATTAATACTTACTGCATTCTGCCCCCCTTTTTTTCCCATTTAAACTTTGTGTTGACACTTGCGCTGCTCTCCATCAGACCACATCCTGAGACAACTAATTAAGTATGCTTTGTTTTGGAATGCTAAGGCAAACAACAACACAAGGTAATTAAAGCCCCCCATCACCACTCTTTTGTTTTGCCCCAAGTGACCCGCTATGAGGCCTTGACGGGATTTTAATTCTCTTTATCATAGGATGCCAGCGTTCACATCTCTGCAAATGGGCTGACATGGTAGCTGTCACCCCTCGGAGGAGATTCTAGCCTGGCACGACACTGCTGACAGCGCGATGTCTCTGGTAATTAGGAAGATAGGGCCGTGCATTGCATGCATCAGCATGCAGCATCCACTACGTGTCAGACGTACGGGACGCGCAATGCCCGAAATGATCCACTCAAGGTAAAGTACTTGACAGAGACAGCGTGCGTTGTGCCAGGACCTCCTTTCACACTTTTAAAATTAGAGGTTAGTCCATAATTACACAAATAAGGAAAACTTTTTTCCGTGTGTCAGTGTGAGTTTGACGTTAGTGTGGCCTGATATGTAGAGTATTAGATTGGGATGGGTGAGGTCAACTAATTTATCTAGATTAATGATATAAAACAAAAAGTTTAAAAGAAAAAAGAAAAACTAGCACATAATATAAAGCATATTGTGTTTTATATAGCATAATGTCATATATTATCTCATAAAACCATATTATGGTGAAACTATTCATAGCCCCATGATATTATATAAAATAAAAACTTATTTATATGGGACTTCTAATTAAGACTAAAATCAAATAGCCATTCTAGAAACCCACTGCACATTCCTAGCATTTGGCCTAAGATGTTATGAAATGTATCTCTTGCAGCATCAGCTCTGAGAAGTATGAAATGCAGGTAGAATGAAAATTGCAAAGTTAATGGCCTTAGAAGAATAATGCATTGGATAAAGTGCATTAACATTTATGCATTTAGCAGACGCTTTTATACAAAGTGACTTACAGTGCATTCAGCCTATACATTTTTTTTTACCAGTATGTGTGTTCCCTGGGAATTGAACCCATGACCTTTTGCACTGCTGACATAATGCTCTACCAATGAACCACAGGACCACCAAATTATTAGTTTGATATAGTTCTTTAGAGCTACTTTTACAATGGAAAGTTATTCAACCCTCACGGTGGCATTAAAGTGTCTGAGTCACTGTCTCGGCATATGGGTTATATCTGTGATTTTCCCTCTCTCCACATAACATACTACTAATAAAGTTTCTGCGTATCTGAGGCCTGTGACCAAAACACAGAAATGCTAACAAAGCTGATTAAGCACAATTTCTCTGGTCTGATTGGTGGGCTGCCGCACTTTGAAAGCTCCCGTGATGACAATGAAAGGCAAAACGAATTGATGAGACAGGTCAGCCTGAGCCCGGGTGGACCTACTATCAAAGCAAATCAGCAGGAGACAAACACGGAGACAAAGTGATGCTAAGCTAACTTTCCAGTAACGCAGATTGAACTGCCATTGAAAACAGCAGTTTGGAACAGACGTTTCTTGTATAAATGATACATTGTAATCGTGTAACCATTAGATCCTAATAACCCTCCATAGCTGACTTTCCTTTTCCAGTCAATACATGAGTAAAAATAGGACGTTAACTGGCTCTGCAAATGCTACATGCATTCCCACACCAAAATATTAAAGGGACAGTTCACCTAATAATCAAAGTTATGTCATTATTCACTCATAATCCATTTCAACTCTTTCTGCAAAATGATGTTATGTTCCTTTTTGCACATTCATGAAGTGAAATGTCCACTGAGTGGCACTAAAAGTGGTTTCAGTGTTTTTCGAAACAGGTGAACTTGAATCTGGCAACGTTTTATTACGTTGGTTGGTGTACGTATTGCGACATTTCAGAAACGAAATGTCTGGTGACGTGGTGCTGAAAAAGTTAATACTCTATCGCTTTTGAAAATAATATACTACCTACACTGAACTCTACCCTAAAGCTAATTGACAGTGTTAACAAAAGCAAACGTGAGATAAAAACACATTTTCTGAATCAACCATGTCATTTTATCTTGCTGGTACAAATCTTTGAGCTCTTTTATTGTGACTTATGTTTCATGGGACTTATATCCAAGCATTCTACAGCAAGTTTACTATATCAGAAAAATTCATACACATGGAGCTAAAATCATGCACTGCAGTATAAGTATTTTGAGGTCATAACATTGTACCGTGCAAGAAACAATGCAAAAAAACATCTTTACGAATCGATAATCCACCGCTGTAATCATATTATGTGTTAAAATAATTATTATGTGTTTTACTGCCTCTTGTGTCCATTTCAGCTGGAAACTGCAGTGAATTGTACTGTATGTATAGGTACTTTTATTTATATTTTCAAAAATGTAGGCAGAGGCACGTATGTTCAATGAGCCCGTATTGGTGCTATCAGACAAGTTCTGGCAGTGTATAGGAAGATAAAAATGGCTTTGAAGATTGAGAACCTGGATCATGTTCCTGATGGTGTTAAGCTATGTTTGTGGCCAACACTGATCAGGATTTGACGGACAGCTGAACAGTGGAACCTCTGTGATTGCCCGCAAAACACAATGTGTCTCAGCGGTCCATGCTGATCGGGTTACTCGTGGTACATCTTTCTCCACCCCCCCCTCCTGTTGATGCTGCATGACAACGGAAAACTCGGGCCATTTAATCCGCAAGCTCTATCGCCTAAGACAGGCGGGCAGCACTGTTGTTTGGCGAATAAATCTGATATGAAACTCAATAATCAGGCATCTGATAACTCGGAGTGCGTTCATGCGATCACCTCCACGCTGCTGGAACTATTTTAGTGCTCTTTCATTCATCACAGAGAAATGCATAATGCATCTTGCCGAAATAACGACATTCAGGAGAGCAAATTAACTTGATTGATCTTCGAGGAGGTGGATGTGGCATGATTGTTTGATCTGGAACGCCCTCATTAGTTCCAGAACTTCGACCCTCCAAGCATAAAAGAGCTCTCTTCTTCATTACATCCATGTGGTTATCAAACGCCCTCCCCTGGAGTGCGGGAGACGGGCCTAAGTCTGATCATCAAGATAAGATTTTTGAAAATGATTTCATCCATTTTGGAGTCCCAGGGTGTCGTTAATTCAGAGTCGAAATACATAAATACCTCCCAACCCAGATGGTAGACCATGCTGCCTTTGAACCGTTCAATTTGTAGGGTTTTTGCCCATGCCATGGGTAGGAGGGCTGCAGCTGGAGTGGGGTGAGGAAGAGAGGAAGTGCATATGCGTGCGTAACAGACAGAGAGCATCAAAAAGGAAGAGAAGGAAAGTCGATGCGTGTGTGTGGGATTTCTAGACAACATCAGAGCCTGATGGCCCTACGCAGAGATACTGGAGCAGAAAATTATTTCATGTGTTAGGCCGCATTGCTACCATGAAGGTCTGTTCTGTTTCTCTGAAAGACAAAAACAATGCCAAAGACAGTCCAAATTAAAGATTTAACATTTGATGATAAAGTACTCCACCTGCCCATCTTGCTGGTATTGTTTAAAACAAATTCACAAAGAATTTACAATAAAACTACATTTTAACTACATAAAATACAAAGGGAAAAAATGAATTTGTAATTATATTTTGTTCTTTTGGTTCATTTTAAATATATTTCTTGTTGCCTCAGAGTAAAAAATAAAACAATTTTGGGATAAAGTGTAAAATTCAAAGTTATTAAGTAAATAAGAGAGATAAGATGAATAATAAGAAGAAAGTCATATTGTGATATATGAAGTTAAAAAAAATGTCAAATTACCTTTTTATTCATTATTGTATGCATTCATTTGTTCATTCATTCATTCAGCTGAAGTCTTTCTTTAAAAAAATAAATAAAACAATTGTGAGATAAAGTTGTAAACTGTGAGATATGAAGTCATACTTTGAGATATGAAGTTGCAGCTGTGATAAAGTCACAATTACAAGCAATAACGTCAAATTACATTTTTATTTATTTATATAAATGATTATTTATTAATTCAGCTGACTTTCCGGTTTTAATGTCAGAGTAAAAAATAAACATAATTGTGAGAAATCTAAAATAGGAATTTGGAATTGTGAGAAAATAATTTTGAGATAAAGTCATACTATGAGATATGAAGTTGTGATAGTTATTGGCCATATTGACTTGCACATGAATATTTAATAAAGTAGGCTCATGTCTGAATTACAGAATTTATAAAAAATGTTAATGGTTAAAATGAGCTTGGATTTGCTTACTTAAAGACAAGTAGATCTTCAAGTAGTAATATATGTCTGCCATGCAAACCACTCCCCTTGCTTTAAAACAAAAAAAGCATTTTTTCCAGTACATGTGGGCCTTACTTGCAAGGAGATTCACCAGTCACTTTCTGCATCCTGGGTTTGATATTGAATTCAAAAGCTCAGCAGAACTCTGTGCACTCTGTGTGCTGGTGGCAGAAGGGCTTGTGTTTGAATCTGTGATGAAGAGGGGAACACTGGGATGTGCTTGGCCCACTGAGCTCCACATTACGGATGTGTCCACGGCTGTGAGGCTGCATGTCTCTGTGAGAGCTCTCTCTCTCTTTCTCTCTCTCTGCCGGTCTGCAGCACGCCATGTTAGATTAGAAAGCCTGTCTGCTTTCTGCTCCGGGACGGGCAATGCATTATGAACACCACAGATCTAACAGAAGAGGAGAGAAGGACGTTTGTCATATATAGGGCTGGTTATTCCTTGCAAGTATAAAGAAGAGCACTCAGCTGTGAGCTCCGAAACATGGTGCTGTCGTAAATACTGCAGACGGAGGGTTTGTCATTCCGGAGTACCAGAGTCACATTGCCTGAGACTTGGCAATATGCCTCTTGGCTCCACGGTGACAGCGCCATATATTTTCAATCACCTCCCCCTTCGGCTCTCTGCTCTCTGCCCCATAGTGGGTGGAAAAAAGTGGCTTTTTGTGCACCTGGTTGGCATTTTCCCACTTTTCTCCAGTGTGGATGAAGGTCAAATGAATAAGACCGCTGTGCTGGGGTAGCTCGTCATGGCTTGGTGGAGAGTACTTCATTTCAGCCGGACTTGTTGGACGAGGCTTTTGTTACTTTATGTCTGGAACACTCGCGGCTAAACACAGGGGAGGGACAAGGCATGACAGGAGCAGGACCTTTGTGATTCTGTGAACAGAATGACCCACAATTTAACAAGCAATGTCTTTCTTTTATAGGCCTGAAATCCATGGCGCAGTATCACATGGTCGCTCAAGCAAGCTGTGGCCTCCTGCTAAGATAACACTTTCACTTCTAAATGTATCTGCATTGCATCAGTCATGTTTTGATGATTCTGGGACACCTTGGTTATCTTTGGATGTCTGCAGGTGTTTAAATGATGCTGAGAATTTCATCACGTTTGCATAATGATAAACACAGAAGTAGATACAACTGGGATATGTTGTGATAGTTTTTGTATGTGTTACATACAGTATGTTTGTGTTATTGTTGTGTACTCGGCATGGTCAGAAGCTAACGAGATCTGACAGATGGGTAACTAAATTTATACTACATTAATACTTGAATTTTACATTAAAATACAACAAATATAACCGAAAATAAGACCAGTAATACACTTGGAGTAGGATTTACTTTGGAACAATCATTCAGACATTGCTAACTTCAAATAATTACAAAGAAATGAAAAGTAATACATTAAATAAACATGACTTTTTAAAGTTGAAATACTGAAACAGCATATTCTTGTAAAACATACTCCATTAATCCTTATTTATAACTTCGAAAAATCGACCTTTTTTTTTTTACAATGCATCCCTTCTATTTTTCATTGATATTAAAGAATAAAAATATATCAATCAAATATTGTGAACACTAATTTGGCTGAATTGCTTTGTCCGAACCTGAATTTAAGTGTGATCTACTGAATCTGTCAAGCATTCTATATAATAATAATTAATACATTTATATTTTAATAAAAATATTAATAAATGTATATTTTGATATTTTATTCAATAAATAAACAATTAATACTATTTTTTCTACTACACAAGGACTGCAAATACAAGCTGCTCTCCAAAGACAGGCTGTAAATTAGCAGTACATTAATTTCATTAATTTTATATTAAAATACAAGTATAACTGAGAATAAGAACACTAACATCCTTTCTGTTTTTCAATGATAGTAAAGAACAAAAAATCTTTAAAATATAGTGAACACTAACCTGGTTGGATTGCTTATCCCAGTTTCTACGAGGACTGCAAATACAAGTGACAAGGACCTCTGGGAAATGCATGGAAAAATGTGCATTATACATCATTCAAAGTGGCTAATTTCGACATTTTTGAATGGACTGCATTCATGCCAAAACATATTGTACCAGAATCCATGTGAACCTTACTCCAGGTCAAACTTTGACAAAAAAAAAGGAAGTCAGATATCAAGCATCCTCAAACAAAGGTAGTGGTGTGTCACTCCATTTCTCCATTTTGGAATTTAAAGAATACAACCACACCGAAAGTTCTTATTTGTTATGATAAACAGGTTTGGTTTCCACAGACAACATACATCCCCTGCTACATTCTGCACAGAATCCTGAAGCCAGACAAACATTCAACTAACTTACTTATTTATGCCTGTGGCCCCGACTGAGGCATAGACCACCAAGTTTTCTTCAGACGTCTCGGGCCTGTGCCAATCGTTCCATCGGCCCCCATTTATGGTTCATCCTCTTCAAGTCTGCCAAACATTCAAACTCTCCAAAATGTTACTCTCTAATTTAGCTGTGCAGACAAATGCAGACTGCAAACTGCTTTACCGATGTGCATTTATAAGTGTGTGAATTGCTGTGGTTTCTCCATTCTGATGTGTGACAGTAAAATAATGGGATTGTCTCACCTGTTTTAATGCCCAGAATGCTGAAAACACCTTCAGGGCCAGGACGTGGCAAGATTGCACCGTCCCTAAAATAAACAAACAAAAAAATTATAATCTATTCCTTTTTCACAGCACAGTTTCACACTGCATAGTATTTATTACTTTCTAGCTGATCGGCCATGGTTAATGACAGACCAATTTCTTGACCCCTTTTTAACCCTGTGTCATCTTCCTGTCCGAGGGCATCTCTGTGTGTGGCGGAACTGTTTGAGTGTGAAAGGCTTTTGTGTGCCTGCCAGCAGTGTTAGCTGGAACAGCTGGAGGTGTTTGAGAGAGAAACGTTTTGGCTCGTCCTTGGTTGAGCAGCATATGGCAGCTGGCCCGCACCTGTAAGCCTTGACCTCTGCATTCAGACCTGGTGGACAAACACTTACCACAGTATACAGCACATTACAGCACTGTGGATCCCTGGCTGGAAACCAAGAGGCTTTAGAGTTCAAACCACAGGAGGAGTGATCCAAGAACTCTGTTTTCCTCTGACCATTGTGACCTTGAGCGAAAGGAGACCGGCTCTGTAGTAATCGTACTGTAAGATGCTATATGCTCTCTGGAATACTTGATTCTGATTGGTCAGCCAATAACTTTAGTTTTATTATTATTGTAATGTTGCAGTGTTCGTTTTATTGGTAGGCCGATTGTTTTGTATGTTGAAAGGGGCCATTCACACAGGACATGGTTTTTTGTGGTTAAACACAAAACACTGGGCAGTGGGATGAAAAAGACGACATGTATTTTAAAAGTTGAATTTCTTTTAATGCAGAAGATGCTGCAAGAGATGTGAACATGATGGTCAAACATGTCGGTTTAGAACGTTAAAATAGAACAACAATGGAAAAGCAGTGCAGTGGAATGCAAAAAAAAAAAAACATGTGAACAACCCCTAACAGATTATATTTATTTCTTAGTGGAAGCTCTATGATAATATAATTACAATTAAAAACAATTTCTACAAATGTATTTATTGGCCAGCCATGCATACATAGTGTGTGCGAAATAATTAGTGCCTAAAATTTTCTAGAGGGAAATCAGATGCACTGAGATTAATTTGAGTCTGAAACTCCTCTTTTGCGAGTTAATACTACCAAAAAGTCATATGTTCCCTTACGAAAAATAAGTTTATTCAAGTGTGCTATTAGTATACTTCTTTTAAACTAAAAAATAGGAAAGTACTAAATATATTTGAGCTATACTTGTGCTTGTATGCACAGAATGTTTTCATTGTTATACGGTAGGGGGCGCTAGTACACATCTTCTTTGCAGAATTTCCAAAACATAAAAGAAGAAGAAACCGAAACAACAGTTGCTTCCACATGTATTCTAACACGATCATCAGACATAAAACAGCATCAAAACTGTGCAACGTTATGGAATAAAATGTCCACCAATGAAGAGGTAATAATGACTGTCAAGCTTTGGGGTGTTGATCGACTCCATCTACGTTTTAATTTTCAGCTTTTTGTTCAAAATCTTGTTTATTTCTTTATTTTTATTTTTTATGAAACTTACCCACATTCAATTGTTTAAAAAAAGAATGCGTGAAGCTAGAATAAAATGTTTTTGTTTACAAGCAGATACCCTGTTCTTTCTTTTGATGTTTTGTATGTTCAGATATTCATATAACAAAATATAGACAAATTAATACCTAAATAGGGACGTAGTAGTATACTTAAAGTATGATGTAAAGTTCACTTAAAGAAAACTTATGAGTATACTTGCAGTATAAAACTACTAAACTAGTAGTTTACTGAGACTATACTTCAAAGTGTGCTAAAAAAAGTATTTAATTAGTAAACTATCAGTTTATCTATTAGTTCACTTTTAGTATAGTTGCAGTACAAACTAAAAACATAGATGTAAACTAGTTGTGTACTCAAAGTTTACTTCTGTTATACTCCAAGGGGAAGTCGTGGCCTAATGGTTAGAGAGTCGGACTCGTAACCCAAAGGTTGCGGGTTCGAGT
>NW_015547738.1:187382-210113 GCF_001515605.1 Sinocyclocheilus anshuiensis
GTGTGTGTGTGTGTGTGTGTGTGTGTTCACTGCTGTGTGTGTGCACTTTGGATGGGTTAAATGCAGAGCACTAATTCCAAGTACGGGTCACCATACTTGGCCACATGTCACGTCAGTCACTCACTTACTTTTATATACTAGAAAGTGGGCCAATTTAGTCCCAAGGAGTATTGAAATACTAGTACACTGATATTTGTATACTTACTACATAAAGTATACTTAAAAATATACTTGAACTTTACTTAAGTATACTTAATAAAATAAACTTGAAGTATACTACTTTTTGGTAAGTGTTGTTCTTTCAGTATTTTCTGTTCAGGAACTGGATTTGTATGCATTTGTCTGATTTTTTGGGTATAAAATTAAATAGGTTTTGTTTGTGTGGCAATAAATGCAAAAATAATTATGACTCTGAAAGAATAAAAAAAAATGTATTGAAGAGTCTAGTAGTGTTCAAATTCATGCTTAGGTCACCAACGACACTAACAAAAGAGAAAAAGGCCAAGCGTAGGTTTGATATGATGTATGAAGATGTGTGGTTTGTGTTTTGGTAAGTGTTCCTTCATCAAATTTGTATACAGTCGTTTCTTGACCCTAGTGCCATATTAGCGGGTTTTACAAAAGCAAGGCTGTGTTGTGAAGTTTGCAAGCGTCTCTGACCCATGCCAAAGCTCTAATGATCTCGGCGTCTGTGCTACAGTATCTCGCTTACTTCGGCAGGCATCTGCCACCTGTCCTCGACACGCTGTACACAAAGTCAACAGAGGCCGCTTCTGAATATCAATTCATTAAAACATACACAGTAAATCATCACACTATAGGAGAAGATGACTATGCAAGATCTATTTCGGGTGAATTAAACTGCTCGACTCAAAAGTTGTTTGTTCTAATATCATCCTCATGACTCAACGTGCAATTAATGCAAGAGTTTTTCATGAAAAGTGCAAGAAAAGCTGATAGTCTAATCTGAATATGTATATTGAAACTGTCTTCTTGTCAATAATGGTAATTACAGTATAGGGTTGCACACTATAATTACCCTTTACTATTTTGGGGTTAATTCTTGTATACGCCCTTGATAAGACCTGACGCAGGCAGGTGAGGAAATATACTGACCCTGTGAGTGCCCTCTAGCCTGGTTAAAGTGATTACCCACAATGCACCGGCTGGCGTAATCTCTGAGCCATCTGTGTGTGGCTAGGAAGTGGCAGTGGCTCCTGTCCAGTTGTGAGACGCTGAAGGGATTAGAGGAGAGAATGAAGGGGATGAGGGGAGGCCGTATAGGGTGTTGAAGGTGCAGGGCATCAGGACGAATGGGCTGTGGGGATCCGAGAGTGCGGGTCCAACTGGAGCAGCTGGTCCTTATGTGTGTATGAGTTCAGCTGTAATGCATTAACCCAAGCAGCCACCCAATTCCTGATATGGGCACACAGAGCCAGAGACACCTTGGTACAGGGTAAATGGGACATTGTTGGGTATAACACAAAACACATGGCTACATATACCAAAAAAGAAAAGAAAAAAGCACACAGTCGTGATGGTGTTTAAAACTTGTAAACCAGGCAAACTGGGCATGTAAGAAATAAGGTCGTAATGTTTTCCCAATTTTTATCCATCCAAATCTGTAACAGTGCACAAAAGCTGAAGTAGTCACAAAACTCATCTATACACAAGGAGAACAAAATACTACTCCAACTACTACTAATAATAGTAGTAGCAGTAGTAGTATGATAGATAATGCAATCCTATTTCCTCGTATAGAAATACAATTATAAATACAAATTTTAGGTTTTTAATACATATGCAAAGCATTTTGGAAATAACAGTTTAGATGATAGATAGATAGATAGATAGATAGATAGATAGATAGATGTGTATGACTATATCAGATGGGATTTTGTTTGATTCATTACATGCTCCAGTAAATAATTTACGGTTCAAAAAACACAAGTGAAAATTGGACCTAAGACCAGAGAAACGATAATTGTTATAATAATAATAATAATTAATATAGATTATTAATAAAATATAAATAATTATATTTCAGTATATTAAATCTCATTTTAGTTATATATATATATATATATATATACATTCAAAGCATTTTGGTGAACTTTGCAAAGAAAAAAGAAAATAAAGAAAAGTTTTGCATTAATAATAATTATTATTATAATTATTATTATTAATTAGTTTTATTAAAGCATACTACTACAGTACTACTACTACTAAAAATATTAAAAATAAAATATAATTTATTATAATTCATCAGACATAAAATCTAATTTGAGTTTTGTTTTTTTGTTTTTATACACACAACTCACTCCAAACGAACAATTTTGTTTTCATTATTACATTTCATTTGTGTGCTCTTTTCTCACAGAGGCATGACTGATTCATAAACGGTTTTGAGGTCATCTGGTTCTACAGTTTTCTTTTTTCATCTCGCCCAGTTCCTGAGAACTGTGAGCCGCTCGGCAGTGACATGCCTGACTAGACTTATAGAATAGGCATCTGTGTCGTTGTGTTAGAGTTTGACAGTGAGACTTCTCAGGTGCATCTAATGGCCGTATCTAATAGCCAAGTGAACAAAGAGATGAACAGTTTATTACGCTGACAGCATTATCTGTATATCTGGGCATAGCATAGCTGTAAATCAGCTCCAGTGCTTTTACTCTCTCACGGTGACACTTTAAATTCACGATGAAAAACACCTCAAATATGTGCCTTAATATTCCACGCCTCCCACTGGAAGACTTCATGCCATCTCTTTCCTGTCTAAACACACTTAAGACAAATGCTTCCAATAAAAGCAAGTTTTACAACAGCATAGCTCCTCTTAAAGTTTGGAAGTTCTTAAAAAATGATCAGCTAAACTTTAATATATGTCAAGTTTTCAAAGACATGAAACTACAAAACATGGCTTTCAGTGACATTGCTTGCATATAAAACCAAAAGACAGAGGGGAGCAGAGCAGACGGCGTAAAAGTGATGCTATTTGAGCCCATTTTTATGATTCTGTACTTTGTGATTTATAGCAGAGCTCTTCCTCATAAGTGTTGAGTGTGTAATGTCAGTGAGATATATTGTTGGCGGAGTGAGAAAGTTTTTCTCAGGTTGTTGGGATTTTATTTCTTTCCCATTTTGATGGACGATTATAGAAAAAGGTGGCAGGTTGCACCATAAATCAGGGCTCAGTCAATGAGCGGAGCGGGTCCGCCGTTTATGTTTACTAATTCTCCAGGTGATGGCGTAAAGAACGAACGGTCAATGTCATCAGGGACCATAAAATGGCAATAGAGGACGCCACTGTTTGTCTCTCTCTCTCTCTCTCTCTCTCTCTCTCTCTCACTCTCTCTCTCTCTGTCATGGTGAGATTGGAGCTGCATATCTAATAGTGGGCATAAGCAGAAACATTTTAAAAGGACGCTTTTTATAAACCTGTAACTCCCAGCCTAGCTAATTCATACTGATGAATACACAAGATTTATAAGCTTTTTGATTTCCTTTCTCGTTTCATATTCTACTATGAAATTGTTTAAGGAGGCACTGGATGTTTTGCAAATATTGTTCTGCTGTGCTACATCAGTACAATATAAATAGATGTTATAGCACGAAGAAGAACAAGCATAAACAACGAGCACAGGATATCACCATGTTTTTTCTTTGGACAAAGTACCATGGTAATACCTTTTTTTGTTTTGGTTTTTTTAGATATCTACTATGGCAAGTTAGTTAGGGAAATATATTTTTAAACATGTAACTACACAAATATATAATTAATAAGTATATAGTTATAATATAATAGTTGTATTAACCTGAACAAATAAATAAGTACTTTAAAACACTACAATACACTCGAATTTCTATAACTTCATCAAAACGTGAGAATATTAGCAAGATTTGTAGTAAATATTTAGCCTTTAAAAAGACCAGAAATGCACAGGGAGTCGAATCGTGAATCATTTTTTTTAATTAGTTAATTTTAATAAACCAACTGAACGACTTCTAACACTACATATGAGTGAGACATGGGGCTTAATTTATAAAACATGCACAGATTTGATCTTTGAGTGTGTGTATGCTAAAATCCAAACCAACATTCAGATTCATAAAAATCTCTGAATCACATTTTATAAATGAGTCCTCAGGTCATTCAATCATGTGACATAAAACCCAGCATTTTGTTGCCTTTACAACAATATGTTGGAACAATAGCAAGAAAATAGTTGCGTTACTGTCATGCTACGACAAAATATGATATGAACACATATATAAACCGTAGTCCTACCTGCTGTTGTTCTATATGGATTGTATAATGTGGAATGCTGTGTGAATGAGGAATAAGTGTCCGTGTTTTACAGATTGCCCTCGTAGATCAGTATTTGATTAGTGATTCAGTGATCATAAGGTTGCATACATGTGGGCCCCCACAGCATGGGTTAACCGCTCATCTTCTCATCTCCTCTTGTTATGAGGAGTCTCCATAGTGCCCATCATAAGCACTCGGCTCATACTAAACTTTCCATGGAAATTGTTCCTATGATTGCATACATACATGAGATTAAATAAATGACAAAGTGCTTTGCATTATGGGATACAGCATTGCATGCAGTGTGCTCTGCCATGTGCTACCACATTTTGCCAAAAGTAGTATATCATCCGGATACTCCATGCATACAGAAAATTCTGTGCACAGTATACATTAGGGGCGTAATGGTACACAGAAGTCACGGTTCATGTACCTCGGTTCCTCAGTTCATCAGGAATGTTTTTTTTTTTTCATTTATTTTGAACAGACAGTAGTGCTACATACATGTAGCATGAGCAGTTGTTTTTGATTTGAATTAGATTGTATAATTTCAAGATTTAAAGCAAAAACAGAATGGTCTGACTTTAGATTTGAGAAAGTATGCTACATAAGACATCTGCACAAAACAAAAACAGCAGACGGGCTGAATGAAAGTGCAAAGTTATTCTCTGACAGCGGGTGGCGCTTATGGAACAGCATTGATATAGAGTTTCCTTGGTTACCGCTGTAAACAAAGTAGCTGCACTTATAAATACTACTTTACTATGCATTATATGCAGGTAAGAGGAAAAGAAAATGCCATCGAAACATTTCTGAAGAAAGACAGTTCCTCTTAGAGATGCATTCACATAAACCCCACATATTTATCTTCCTATATTTCGAGCATCATGAACAGTGAGTTTGAGCTGCCTGGTACAGTATTTTCTCTCTTACAGACTTCATCAAAATTCCACACAAATTACATTTTGGTAAATGATTGCAATGCAGTTTGTGTGCAATTCTGGAAAACAGATTGGCCAAAATAAAACTAGAAACCGGTTCTGATTTATAGCCGGTCGACCAGTGCATCACTAGAACCCGAAACTTTCCCACACTGCTAATTTAAAACAAGCTGGCGGTTCTTCGAGCCCTTGCGTGCCTTGCTTCTGCTCTTCCCTGTTGTAACTGTTAGCGTTGCATTACTGTGCACGCCCCCTTTTGGACTGATCACCTATGACTGACTGTATTCGTCGTATGACTGCATGAACCGTTCATACGATGATGGTTCAGGACAAATGCATACCGTTACACCCCTAGTATACATATAATACACAGTAATATACATACAGTACATACAAATCGTAAGAGTGGCATGGTAGTATGCTTAGTTTTAACAGATGGAAATATAAATTGCTTACAACTGTGGTTCAGGTGTCAAGTCAGCCAACTATCACCATCTGAGCCTTTTGTAGTTATCTTAATATTCTAGTGTCCTATTTGAAGCTCTAGGTTCCTCATGTTCAAGTGTCTATGTACAGCCAGCTTTACAGATTACACCATAAAGACCACAGACAACTGCTGGAAAAATGTGTGGAATCGCATTTTAAACAATCCCACATTTTCTCATCTTTTATCTCTACCCAACATGGTGTGTGTGTGTGTGTGTGTGTGTGTTCTTAAAAATAATCAGCCTTAGCAAGCCTATGTTCTCTCTGTATTTCCTTTTTTCTGAGCTGTTTAAGAGTCAATGCATTTAATTGTGTGTCTTGTTGAAATGGATACAGTGTTTAGAAATGTTTGTGCGCATGTGTAGGAGTTTGTGTGAGCGTGTTTGTTTTCAGTCACTTTGAATTATAATGTTATCAAGGGAGAGCACTTGAAAGCAAGGCGATCAGCTCAGATTTCTAAACGAAAAAAGAATCATTTATCACGGCACCATATGATCGACATCCAGTGTCTTTTTACGCTGTCAATTCGCTTATTAGCTTTAGGAATAAGTGTCATTTGTTTTAGGGTTGTCTTCATGCTTTCAGTAGAAGGGTGTTTGCATGACAGTTCATTCAGAAGAGGACATACGTTTCTCTAGTGGGCATTCATTATGGCCGAGCTGCAGCTGACGGATTCGCTTTGAACGGCTAGCTCCTTGCCACTTAAGTCCCAACAGATTAGTCATCGTTTGCTTTCATGATGCCTAGCTGGACTCTCTTTTATGTGTAAAGTGTGTTTTAGAATATTTTCTATAATGCACAGAGGAACTGAACCATTATACCACAATAATGTATCATTATATGACAAAATATAGCACTGGCATAATTACATTGTCACATAGAAAAGCGTATACACTCTGCAATGCAAAATATGAATATAAAAACTATTAATTTTTAGCATTCTAGTGAAGTGGGGAGACCAGAGATTGTAGTAGCACCATCAGAAAGAGGTGACAGTGCATAAAAAAATATTATAGATATGAACGATTTACAGGACAAAAACTAATTTTGAGGAACAAAAGTAACATTTCACAAAAAATATAGCATTATACACTGATATAAAAAAGTATTTTACTCTCTGCAATGAAAAATACCAATACCTAAACTATCAATATTTTAGTATGCTTGTGAATTGGGGAGACCAGAGAGCTTTCTAACACCATCTGAAAGAGGTGACAGTAGAGGAAAAATATTAAATATAAAAGATTTACAGGACAAAAACATATATATATTGAAATATAAAAGTACAATGTCATGTCTGGTTTATAATTTGATCTTCAGTAGTCAACATTTGAAGTGGATCAAAAAAGTTAATATATATGTATAATCATCTATATAATGTATCATGTATAATATGATGATCTATAATTTTGACCAATAAATTTGATTTACACCATAAATGTATAAACAAAGCATAAAACATCCATGTGTTACAGCCTATCCAGTAATTAGGTAAACTCTTTGTACTCTAAACTTATTTCCACCATTTATGCATAAACTGTACATTTTTGAACAACTTTAATTTGTAGCAGATACATTAGGGAGTATTTATGAAAAACTGAGACAAAGTATGCAAGGAAACACTCTCTGTTCTCCCCTCAGTCTAATAACCACGCAGCTCCAGCATCTACATAGTTTCATTAATGTCTCAGGATCACTGTGATCTCTGTTCTAAGGTCAGCACACAGTCAGATCAATGACTCAGTGACTACAGATCTCAGACCAGTCCTTTGTCATAAAGTGATAAATCAGTTGTGCTGAAATGCTTCCACACGTTCAATTGATTCTGTCACAAGGCCAAAAAGGCTGTGGAAGGGGTGCAGAGATTCGCATTGATCTTCAGCCAGAGATCTCGGCCACCATGACTAGGCGGCTTTTAGGAAAGATGTCACAAAGAGCTCAGTCTCAAATCCGAAATGTCTGGGAGTGCTTGAGCACAGAAAACTCTGTCTGTAAGGCAGGTATCATTATTTGTGAACTAGTGTTAAGATTTGCTCTGGGGATTTGTTCACTCACTGCAACTGAAATACTGTTTTCCAGATAGAGTGCTGGTGTGCGTCAGTCAACTTTTTAGAGGGCTTTCAAAGCTGTCGAGCCTTGCTTTACCTCTCATACGACTTTAAGAAAGCACAAACATGATGTCAAACATGATCTCATTAGTATTCATAATAAAAAAGTAGCTCTAGCATAAAAAACATTTAAGTAAGGACAACTTCTGAAATGTAAATAGTTCTACAAATGTACAACATACAACAATTTACTATTGTAATCTATAGATGTTATTGTATTTATTTATCTTCATTGTATGTGTCTGTCTATTCAAACGTATTAATGTATGCATACAATTTACATCTGAATAGCTAGGAATGCTAATGAGATCATGTTTATCACCTACAACACATGAAGATGATGATCATTCAGTACCACAGTATATATCAAAATACCCTGGTAATTCCATGTGATAGAAATAGAATATATACCAGACAGAATGAAAGTATACCAGAATATATGTGTCAAAGTACCCTTGTGGTCACTATTATAAATACCATAGTATACACTTAATTATTCTCGTTTGATAGTACTATGGTAATCATATTTGAATTGAATATTTGTGGTATCATGACTATCATATTCATACACTAGCATTCTTTTGAACTTTCTATTCATCAAATAATTCTGAAAAAAAAATGTATCACAGTTTCCACAAATATTTTAACTGGTCAAGAACGCAGAATGGAGGAGAATTGTGATTTAAGTGACTTTAAGTGGCTGGTCAGAGAATTTCAGAAACTGGTGATCTACTGAGATTTTCACACACAACCATCTCTAGGGTTTACAGATATATAACAAAGGCATGCAGAAAAATGCACAACATGTTGAACCTTGAAGCAAATGGGTTAGAGCAGCAGAAGACCATACCGGGTGTCATTCCTGTCAGCCAAAAACAGGAAACTGAGGCTACAATTCACACAGGTTCACCAACATTGGACAACAGAAGAATGGAAAAAGGTTGCCTGGTCTGACAAGTCTCGATTTCTGCAGCGACATTCAGTTGGTAGGGTCAGAATCCAGTAGAGCACCTTTGGGATGTGGTGGAACGGGAGATTCGCATAATGAGAAATCTGCATCAACTGCATGATGCTATCATGTCAATACTGACCAAAATCTCTGTGGAATGTTTCCAGCAGCTTGTTGGATCTATGCAACAAAGAATTAAGGCAGTTCTGAAGGCAAAAAGGGGTCCAAACCGGTACTAGCAAGGTGCACCTAATAAAGTAGCCAGTGAGTGTATATTACGGTATTTATGATGGTAAACCATAACAAAGTACCTTGGTTTTCCATCTGCTAGCTTAATGTCTTCCATCTTCATTCAGTCAAATTACTTCTGCTTTTGTTATGATACATTGTACACTCATGATTCACCTCTGCCGGTGGTTTCCAAGGTGATCTATCATGCATTCCATAAATTGTCGTTTGTGTGAATATTTTGCTGCTGTCTGTACTCATTACGTTCAGTGTTTTCAAAACAATTGTTTAACAAGGATTTTTACACAACTCACAGAAATCTGCATATTTTAATTGTATAGATTAAATATAGAAAGGTAATTATCAGCACTGTTCACAGAAAATACTTTGTGTATGCCATTCTTCTAAAGTGGCACCAAACCGCTAGAAAAGCACAGGAACCAGCCAGAATAATGAGAGTTGCTTTATCACATGTCAAACAGTTTGTTATGTAAATATCTGCTTGTGACCTACATGTCTTTAAAAAAACTCAGCTAAATATTTTGTCTCCAAAAGAGTAAATTTACATACTGTTTTAGAGGTAATGGAGCAAAAAGCTGGACGCGCTCACACGCAGACAGTGACTGAAATTAACTATTAGCCGTTTTCTGTCAACGCGGCCATACCTCATTTGCGTCGCATTGCATAATTGTGTTTCATGCCTTTTTTTGTGGCAGGGTGGGGGCTTTATTTTACACTAACAGGAACACTTTGATGAAGAAACACTCTCTTTCTCTTTGCAGAAAGGGAGTTTGAGAACTCAAAGGTGGGAGGATGGAGACAGAGAAGGGCTGAAAGAGAGGAAAATAAACTCAGGCTTACGCTAGTGCATTTATGTGGGTTTGGCAAACTAATTGAATGTACTTTCGTTTTGTGATTGAGGGTTTTATGATCTAGAGGCAAAGCGGAGTCTGCCAGTGCAGTTCTGGCTCCAGAGACTCAGTCTAATCAAAATGGGTTTGGTGGCATAGCCCTTCAGCACCGTGATATCTCAACAGACACTCATGGATTTAAGCCATCTGCCCTCAATAATACACCCACCACACGCGAGCTAAAGCTCAGTGACTACCGCATTACTTCTCACCAACACCCGCTTTACAGTTTAAAAGCACAGAAAAGTCCAAACCCAACAGACTGGCAGAGCTTTTGATATAAAAGGGAAGCCTTGAAATTGAAATGCGAGGAGATAGAGGATTATATTGCGAAAAAAAAACTTTGTCAACATGAGTAAAGTTGCACATCAATACTTTGATGAGCCTAGGTAAGTCTGGAAGAAACTAGGGAAAGTGTCCTAATCGTGTTTAAGGCAACAAGATCTTCTGATGTACTGCTAAGGTCGTCTGAGGAGCTTTGGTCTCAAAGTTGGTATAATACTTTGGAAGCGTAAGAGTAGATGACATCACATACTTTTGGGAAGCTGATGCCCTGTGGTGTGACGTGCTGTACTTTTTGATCATTCTTTTATTATATTTTTACATGCAGCTTTAATAACCTCATATGAGTTGAAAGATTGCATGAAATATTTCTGCTTTAGTTAAGCTCTAATATATATATATATATATATATATATATATATATATATACACAGTGCTGGCCATACCTCATTTGCGTCGCATTGCATAATTGTGTTTCATGCCTTTTTTTGTGGCAGGGTGGGGGCTTTATTTTACACTAACAGGAACACTTTGATGAAGAAACACTCTCTTTCTCTTTGCAGAAAGGGAGTTTGAGAACTCAAAGGTGGGAGGATGGAGACAGAGAAGGGCTGAAAGAGAGGAAAATAAACTCAGGCTTACGCTAGTGCATTTATGTGGGTTTGGCAAACTAATTGAATGTACTTTTGTTTTGTGATTGAGGGTTTTATGATCTAGAGGCAAAGCGGAGTCTGCCAGTGCAGTTCTGGCTCCAGAGACTCAGTCTAATCAAAATGGGTTTGGTGGCATAGCCCTTCAGCACCGTGATATCTCAACAGACACTCATGGATTTAAGCCATCTGCCCTCAATAATACACCCACCACACGCGAGCTAAAGCTCAGTGACTACCGCATTACTTCTCACCAACACCCGCTTTACAGTTTAAAAGCACAGAAAAGTCCAAACCCAACAGACTGGCAGAGCTTTTGATATAAAAGGGAAGCCTTGAAATTGAAATGCGAGGAGATAGAGGATTATATTGCGAAAAAAAAACTTTGTCAACATGAGTAAAGTTGCACATCAATACTTTGATGAGCCTAGGTAAGTCTGGAAGAAACTAGGGAAAGTGTCCTAATCGTGTTTAAGGCAACAAGATCTTCTGATGTACTGCTAAGGTCGTCTGAGGAGCTTTGGTCTCAAAGTTGGTATAATACTTTGGAAGCGTAAGAGTAGATGACATCACATACTTTTGGGAAGCTGATGCCCTGTGGTGTGACATGCTGTACTTTTAACCAGCATTTTGATCATACTTTTATGATACTATACATGCAGCTTTAATAATCTCATATAAATTGAAAGATTACATGGAATATTTGTGCTAGGCAAAAACTAAAACAAAAAAAAAATAAAAATTGCTTAAATTTTAAAAAATTAAATGACGGAAAAAGAAATGTTGACCCACGGGACCTAAAATATTGGTCAAATAAAACCAGATTAAATAAAACAATAAAAGAAAAGTACATTTAAAAGTATAAGTTAAAATGCGGTTGTACTTTTATTGGATTATGAAATATGAACATTATCATTTTAATTAGGAACTACACAATTATTTTGATTGACTTGATATGAACGCGTATATGTGGATCTTATTTTTTGGATGCCTTTTACTTTGGTATCATGTACCTGTATTTTGGGATGAAACTAGAGGGACAGAGCACTACACTAGCATGAGAGATTGACTTATTAGTGTTAGCGATAGCCGTTACGCTTTTTTGGCTGAAGGTTGCAGACTTGCCTTCCAGTGGCTTTGCTAGCGTTTCCTAAAAAAAAGATTTCTTGAGCACCAAATCAGAATATTACAATGATATTCGAACAGAATATTAGAACGATTTCTGAAGGATCATGTGACACTGAAGACTGGAGTAATGGCTGCTGAAAATTCAGCTCTGCAAGAATAAATTACATTCCAAAATATATTAAAATAGAAAACAGTTATTTTAAATTGTAATAATATTTCATAATATTACAGTTTTTACTCTATTTTTACCCAAACCTTTGAACAGTTGTGTATATTATGGTATTTATGATGGTAAATCATAATAATCATCTTGAAGTACCCCGGTATTTCCATCTGCTAGCATCACAGTATCATGCAGCAAACAAAGTGCAAAGATAACTTAATGTCTTCCATCTTCATTCAGTAAACTTATATGAATATTATGGTTTTAATTATGAACTATACATATTCTGATTTTGATTGACTTGATATGGATGAGTATATGCATCTTTTTTTGGGATAACTTTTATATTGATGATATGTACCTATATTTTGGGATGAAATTAGGGTGGGCAGAGCAGCTATGGAGCTTTTTCTGCCTCAAATGCACAGAAAGATGTTTTTGTATAAGTATAGCACTATAAGTGCAGCAAATTACTGTGTACCCAAAGTATATCCACAAGGACACATGTATTATGTACATTCATGGAGTGGAGTGCATGCCAGACTATGAATGTAGGTGAAACAGGCTATTGTGTGTAGGTGATTTCAAAATTGTAGCACTACATCTCTAATTACCTCCTTATACAACAGAGATTACAGCTTGTGTATCCTTAAGATCCTCAAGTCTGTTATGAGTTTTACTCCTCCTTCTCTCTCAGCGGTGTAGTGAGTCTGTGCCGTTGGCATTGTTCCTGAGTCATGCCCATCACCTTCTGTAGCTGCTCTCTCAAGTGCCAGATGTGCTGTCCTGGAGACCTGCCAACCCCATTGTGTTGGCACAGCAGGATCTGATGGGAAACTGTGCGTGTGACCATACTTACTCACAAAGGTAAATTGGACAGTGCACATTTTCCTAATGTACAGCAGTTTGTCCACCTGCAACAACAAAAACAAAAGGGTACATTTACTAAACAGTTGCACCACCTTAACACACAGTAATTCAAATACCTGCATATAAATCACAAACCACCCACAATACAGTTTAATCCGGCACTGCATGTGCTGAATTATCCTTTATTTTTAACAGAAACTACAGGCTCACATTCTAATAATATAATTAATGTTTTACGAAAACTTGTTTTTATTTTATTAATTCAAACAGACATTAAATAATTTAGAAAAAAAGCCAAATAGAACCTAATTCGATAATGCTGAGTTCAAAAATATCAATTAAAACTTTTCATCACGCAGTTATTTTCACAAAATAAGTATGATTTTTTTTCACATATATATCAGCTTTAATAAACTTATCAAAATAACAAAAGGAGTCAAATGATGTCAGTTTTAATGACAACAAGGTTTTCAAAAGATATTCAAAATGCAGGCTATATAGTTTTGAATGAGGAAAAAATGCAACGCTCAATATGGCGGAAGCCCCGCCTCTGAATAAAAGGGCCAATTGCTAATCAGTCACTGTGTCACTGCAGCTGCCATTAGAAGTTCCGGTTGCTATTGAGGGTGTTTCTCAAACGGAAGGCTGCATCCTCCGAAGGCTGCATATCTCGGCTGCCACGTCATCAAACGTCGATGAAGGCCATCTCAATCGGAAGGATCCTTGGAAGGCAGCCTTTGTTTCACGTCCTTCATTCAGCTGAATTTGAAGGATGCATGGGATGTAGCCTCCTTCAATCACCCACAATTCATTGTACCCATTCCATTTCATGAAAATAAACTGACGAAAAACGAGTCAGTACTGAGCATGTCTGAATTTATTATGCAATGTAAGACAAAAATAATGTTTTCGGACATGAAAGGATAGATTAGGATAGTTATCTTTTGTTTTGGTGTTTAGAATTATTTTGTTTAGAATTACTTACTAAACGCTAAACTGCCAATAATTTAAGCCACGGGGAGACTAGATGGTTCATTGTATTGCATTAATAGGATGCAAAATGATATAAAGATTTGTAATACAAAGTATTTTTCCAAAACTAAGTTTTATTAGTATTTTCGTGCCGTGGCGGTGAGGCCGGGAACATATGTGACATAGCCACGCACACTTACTAGACTGCCTCATTCTAGCGTTTAATGCCTAACCAGCAAGACTCTGAAGGACTGAACTAGGAAGGATGCAACCTCGGTAGGATGCAGCCTTCTGTTTGAGAAGCACCCAGAAACAGTCTTATGGCGTTATTTTAATGACAAATGTCGAGAGCGCATTATTGTAGCGCGAAAGCACATTAATATAATGCGCGAGCGCGGATCTCTCTGCTCGCGCGCGGATTTCCTTTGCTCTCGCACAAAACCGGATGCGCGCGCTCAGATAGACGCTGCTCTCGCCCGGAGAGAGTGCGCGCACTTAAAACGTGTCTCCTCTCACTCGAACTGTGTCCTGTGCACTCTCAAATCTCTCTGTGCTCATGCGCTATAGAAATGAATTCTTTTCGCACCTGAATTAAATGTTGTCAAAAGTTATCAGCCAATCAGATTTCAAAGATGGATCTGTAATTTCTTTACAATGTAATACTACTTAGTCATAATATTAGAAATGAAACGGGTGTTTGGATGATTTGTAAATAACCTAGTTTAACAGTTTGTCGGTCAGTTGTGGAGGTCTGATTGGTTAAAGCTGTATTTATATAGCACCTTTTAAAATAGTGTTTACAAAGTAGCTTACTTTACAGAGAGATGCATGTGTACATTTGCAGAAAAGATCAAAATACAAACATAAAAGAGATATAGTAAAGGGCGAGAGAGCTTAGAACTGCGCGTGCGCACTGGCTGGTCTAGCCTGAAAAAAAAGTTTTTTTTAACGCTATTTGAGCAAAAGAAACATTTCTGACAGTTGTTGTCGGATTTCATTGTTGATTTCAAATATGAAATTTAATTGTAAGATTGGCGAACAGTTTTGGAGAGTTTTGCTGCGTCCAAATTCGCATTCTATCCGTACTATACTAAATAGTATTCGAAATTAGAATGTCCCAAATTGTAGTATGTTGAAATTAGTATTCCAAAAGTACCCAGATGGTTTACTGCTTCCGGTAGAAATTCGAAGTGCAGATCCGTGCATACTCTCAAAGTCCCTTTAAGGCTTATAAAAAATCCGAACAGTCTGCATTTAAAATTAGGAAAAACAAGTTTCTAAAATGAACAGGTCGCTAACTAGCTTAGCCGCTCGCTGCCGGCATAACACATTTGATTAAACTAGTTGTGATGTGCAGATAACCTAATATGTATTTGAATCCCCTGTTCCGCTTGTGTGTTGAAGCAGCGGACCATGGCATCAACAATACGATGGACATCACTGATGCTTACTTTAGGCAGATCTCGAAGACAACTAGTAATTTTGGGCGACGCGAAAGTAAACTGGAAACTGATATCCTGACTTCTGGTGAGTCGTGGTGACAGCAGAAGTTTGTGCACAGAGTCCATTATGAGTTCTACGAGGACGTGAACGCTTTTTACAAGTCGGAATCTCTTAATCACTGTAATTACGATATGGTGTGAATGCACCTTTAATTCCAGCGATGCGTCACATCAGATCTAAGAGCGTCAAAACGACATGTATGTTTGCATTTTGTAATAAAATATAGAAGCTTTCATCAAAAATAACAATCAAAATTCAGTTTTTGAGAAAAAGTCACATTGTTCAAAATGATAGAATGTGTCACAGTTTTTCGCCGGTGCCTGATTTGCATAATTCCTTAGTGACTCGGTTGCTGAAACGGCAAACAGCGAGTGCAAATAAACGGCGCTATCAGCGGCCGCAAATCGTTATTAGTAAATTCCTACGATTCACAGTCTGGGTGGCAGACATTCATAGTCATGGACACAAGTTCAAAAACACATCAACTCATGCACTGGAGGACACATGCAATTCCATTACATGCAGATATACTAGCAAAGGATGTGCACACGTGAACACAGTCTCCATCCCTCCCTCTCTGTCACACTCGCACACACACTCATCCTTTGATGAGTTAAATCCTTTGCTGTCGCAGTCCCTGAGGAGGAAAGTGGAAGTGTGTGTCCTAAATGATTGGCCTATTTGTGCAGAAAAACAGATTCCTTCATTTGCCTAACTCTTTCACGGTGCTTTGTTGTTGTGTCAGCTTTAATTTGGATCTGTAAACTGGTTAACGCTGTCTCTCTGCCTCTTTCTCTGGCCATTGACTAAGTACGCCGCACCACCTAATTAAGTCTTAAATGGTCAACCCTATACTTTCATTTTATGAACTGTAATTAACCTTTAACATTCAAGTGCTCTCTCTTTCATCTGCTCGTGTTCATTGGGGAATCTACTCAATGACTGTGATGTTTATTGCTCTGAAATCACTGGAAATTGCTCAACTGCTCAGAATGAACTAGACATAAAAGTGACTATGCTTAGCATTTATTTTAATGTGATGCTTTCGATTTTAAGATTTTTATTAGCTTGGTTTAATATCTGTCATATACACTACCGCTTAAAAGTATGGGATCAGTAAGACTTGTAATGTTTTTTTTTAAAGAAGTCTCTTATGCTCATCAAGGCTGCATTTATTTGATCAAAAATACAGAAAAAAAAACAGTAATCTTGCAAAATGTTATTACAATATAAAATAATGGTTTCTATTTTAATATACTTTAAAATGTAATTTATTCCTGGGATTCGCAGCTGAATTCTCTCCAGTCGGAGCTGTAGGTGATTGTTCTTTAACAAACCCCATTCCTTCACCCCATCTGCTACTTCTTCCTGCACCAGTCCTCTTGTATCTATTCCTCCCCCTCCTCTCATTTCCTCTCATATCACACGCATGCACTTCTCAGAGGCAACTTTTGCTGACAATCCATCTTCCGGCACAGTGAATAAGTTTGTGCCTGTTCTACATTCTACATTCCTGATTTAGCAAAACCACTGATCCGCGGTCAGTCCTGACCTGTCAAATATGTCCGCGGCCTCTCAACCTTTATATAACATACATGTTGATGCAAAGAAGCTGAATGGCTCCTCTCTAACATGCTTTTAACGCTTAAGAAGTCAGAACAAAGAGGAATTACATGCTCAAAGAGCTCAATGCGGGCGTTAATGCATTTTCTTTGCCTTGTAATATACTTAATGAATAGCTTGCCTTCCCCTCTTCAAGCACATTATGTTGAAGTGTTCTCTTTTTTTTTTTTTTTTTTTTTTTTTTTTTTTGCATATATTCGTTAAATGGAGCATTGAACATTATTTATTTACACTTACTGCCAGATGAAAGACATGCATTTAATGACATTATTATTTTGTTTTTGTTTCGCTTTTTTGTCATTTAATTTTTTGTTTGAACGCCTTGGACTTTTTGTAGTAACATGATGCCAAGCATTTTTTGGTAGCTCATCATCCAGCTTACATCCTATTAGTTTATTGTGTTTTTCTCAGTCGATCGTACAGTTTTTCTCCTCATCCTTGGGCTTGGCTTCCTGAAAAATGGCCTTCTTATCCCTGCTGGCTCCTGCTAGGATGACATTTCACCCTGGATCGATGGTGGTTGTCGTCCCGGGTCTCTCGGGACCTCACCAGCTAGAGTAGAATGACCTTGGGGCAGCACCTGCAAATCCTGTAGGGTTAGCTAGGGGTCAAGAGGGCAAGAAAGCCTATTGTCAAAAGTCACGGGTCAAAAAAACAGTAACAGTGTTGGAGAGAATCACCTCACTTGGCACATTCGGTGATTGGAGAAGACTGGACCATATTGTACTTTTCATTGCCTTAATAGTTAGGCCTGCACAGCCAAAATTAATCTCTCTCTGAATATAATACATATAATAGGATGATAAAAAAGAGAACTACAGAGTAAAAGAGATAATGTATGGGATATCACAGGTGATTAGCAGCGCTTGCTTTACTGCTTGCTATGCTTATATCTCAAATAGTTGCTGTAAGAACTTCATTTTCCATCTACAGAAGTGCATTAAAGTAAATATTGCCAGATCTCAAGTGTCCACCTCTATATTAAGCCTTTGCACAAAGCAGTTAGTGAATTGGCTAGCAGGAAATGACAGGTGACATTTGGAGAACTGCCCAGAATGTTTAAATATATCACACTTTTAGCTCAACCGCTGAACTATTAACTGGACTTTGAAGCAAGAAAAAAGGTTTTCTTAAAGGAAGAGCTAATGTTCTATCGCTGTTCACCTTTGGTTAATAGGTGTATGCCTGGGTTTAAGCACCATCAGTAAAAGGTCACTGTTCACTGAAAGGAAAGATGGATTAAATCTGGTAGAGAGCTGATGTCTTTTATCAGAGTTAACATCCTCTGTCTCTTTTAAAGCGAAAGTTCAGCCAAAAATGAAAATTCTGTCATCATTTACTAACCCTCATGTAATTCAGAACACATATGACTTTCTTTTTTCTGCGGAACACAAAATTTTAATTAATGTATCATACGCTTTTTGCTATATAGTGAAAATTGCTTGCTAATAATCCTTCTCTCCTAAAATAAAAAAAATTAATTAAAAATGGCGTCATTTTGTGCCATTCACACAGAATGTGTTTTTCGCATCTAAAACACGAGGCGCAGGGTAGTGGAATTTTTAAAAACTGAATTTGAGCACTGAATGCCGTGTCATGCACTGCAAAAGACGGGAGATGCAAGCATAATTTTGTGCCATTCACACAGAATGTGTTTTTCGCATCTAAAACACGAGGCGCAGGGTAGTGGAATTTTTAAAAATTGAATTTGAGCACTGAATGCCGTGTCATGCACTGCAAAAGACGGGAGATGCAAGCATAACCGTCAAACACAACTGTTAAGAGCATGTTTAAATAGAAAACAATGGAAAAACAGCAATTAAAAAGAAAGTTGGCATATTTAAATATATGTGGAGAGAACGATTTTGAGTGAATTTTGGTCTGCTTCTCATACAAAGCTATTGAATGGTTTGAAATACATTTTTTATGATAATTTTATGGTGCCTTTTTTTTTTTTTCCTTTTATATGATTGGTAGGATTTTTCCACATTAAAAAAAGAAAGAAAATAAAAGAAATACAGATTTGGAACAGCAACAGGTATAGGTAAATGATTTCCAGAATTTTCATATTTATTTCATTTTTATTCAATTTAACTATTCTTTTCTAGATAATGTATTTATTTCACTTTAAAGAAATATTCAGCCAAAATGGCAAATAAGAAGTATCTTAATCTACAGATCTGAAACACATCAATCACAACACAGTTGCCTCTGCTTTCCCATATTAAATGTTCTGGAGCGGGTTTGTGAGCCAGCAGAAGTGGGCTCCTTTGTGGTTGGGCTGTTATGATGCCTGTTCCAGAGCATCTGCGGTTTCTGGGCAACATATCTAAGAGGGCTACTGTGAGCTATTCTCCTTCATTTCTGTCCATTATTTATATGACAGGATTTCATTCACTGCCACGGAGCACAATCGCCGTACCTTGAAACCCCATTGGGATTCCCGGTGTTAGGCAACAGCAAGGACAGCTAGTCAGTCGGTTTCCCCCTGAGGCTCCGAACCTCCAAACGAACTGCTTCCTCTTCCTGCTGGGAGGAAAACGAATAGTGATGGAAGGCCTTGAACAGTCCTTGTCTTTCCTGGCTGGCGTTGCCTCAACAGTTCAACGGTTTTTGTTTCTCAAAACTCATTGTTCGAGAACCGACGTGTTAAAAGGTACGGCTATAAATATATATCAGAGTTAAAATAATTCCGGAAAGGTCACAAATTGATAATTGAGACTCATTCTGTGGAGCCTAAAGGCCTGATTTGCCCTATTTCTTTTACTCCTCTTCCAGACGCTACTGGTACCAGGACCTCCATTTCATAGAAGGAGGTTATCGAGCATGGCTGCCCCTCTCCTCAACCATGAGGGAATACGGAGAGGAAGGTGTTTCCTTTGCTATGTAGGTCTAGGTGATTAAAATGAAGCGTCATACCCACAATATGTCTTAATTGAAGTGCCGCCAAGGACTTTTTTTTCCCTTTCCCCACTAAGATCCATTTTAAATCACTCCCTAGTTCCCATTCTCTCCCTCACCTTTGACAGAAGAACTGAAGTTCTCACACCTGCATTTGCCATCATCATTTGCACAAATGGCATAGAGACAGAGTGAAAATGAATGGATACTAGGGGCATATCCTTCTCTCACCCTCCCTCTCTCTCTCACCTTCTGCTCTGATGCCAAGGAGCATCTCGTGGGCTTTCTGTATCTAACCTAAATCCTTCACTTTGCTTGAGAAATGGCTGGCTGAGCCTGGCCCAAGAGACCGGTCTGCCCCGCGCCAGCATCGGTTTACTTATTAAATATAAGATCTCCCCGCTCTCTCCCTTTCTTTTTTCTCTCTCTCTATCTTTCTCTTCATCCCTCAATTTCTTCTCTGTCTCAGAGGCTGCATCCGAGCTCCCCAGGAATTTAGGCCCAGCATTTGTTTGAAGAGCAGTAGAGAGAAGCGGCATTCTGGGAGCTTTACAGCAAGAGGGGGGTGGTGGAAGCTGGTCGCCCAGGCTGGATGGATGTTCTGTCAGCCTGCTTCTGTGATGTGCCGCCCTATCTGAAAAGCCCTGATGGGGAGATAAGAAGACTATCAACGAGCTAGCTTCAAAGTCCGACAAGCCAGTCTGATCCTCAAGAGGGCAGACAGAGCGGGTGAGGGGTGTAGAGGAGATACGGGATGAACAAATGTGAAGAAAAGAATAGGACAGAAGGACGTAAATGATGTGACAAATGGTAATGTCGAAGAGAAAGTGTTAAAGGGATAGTTCACACAAAAATGAATATTCTGTCATCGTTTACTCACCCTCATGTCGTTCCAAACCAGTATGACTGACTTTCTTCTGTGGAATACAAAAGGAAAAATTATGATTTTTTTTTTCTGTGAACACACAATGGATGGGGAGCGTTCTACTGCCATAAATGTCTTACAAAAGTGGTTCATATGATTTGTGCCCTGCATTTCAAATCTTGTTAATATACATAAACTGATTAATAGAAAATATCTGACTTAAACGCAAGGTTGTATGCCATTCAGAATGCTTTTTAAACCCCAATTTCACTCTTGAATTTTAATTAACAATGCTGAATTACAAATCATGCTTGACTCTCATTGACTCATCAAGGCTTCTATTGGCTTGCAAAAGTCTGAAAGTTAAAAAAATATATAGGCCTTAGAGAGAGAGAGAGATCTGTTTGCGGTGTCACTTATAAAAAGATAGTTTATATACACTTCTTTATATTAAGGCCAATTCACAGCACACCGACAGACGGCGACAAACAGCAACAGACACATTCGTGGGGTTATGTCGGATCAGTGTGTTACCCCTGTCGGCATCTTTTGGTGTTGATTGTTGCTTGTTTTTGCCAATTGAACATGTTGAATTGGCATTTGTCAGTCTTGGAACATCTGAGAAATGGCGTACTGTACTCAGCTGTCAGCGTCGGTCTGCGTATGTCAATGCAGTGTGAATTGGCCTTTAAACAAATCATTCATTCACAAATCTAACAAAAAACCCCACCTCTGGAACCCCATCATTCCTGCAGATGGAAAGATTCCATTGATTAACAATTAAAACACACAGAAAGAGAAAGCTGCAGCCTTCCACACATCTCACCCCCTCTACAAAGTTTAGAGTTCACAGCAGTGACAAGTGCATTGAGGCATCAACTTCTCCGCTGATCTCTTTCCCCATCGTGTCTGTTTTCCTTACTGGCACTCGGATGCTTTTCCATCCTCACAGAAAGACGTCAGGCGCTCAGTCAATTAGGCACAGATGGTGAGATTACAAAGAGAGAGAGAGTAGGGTGAGAGGGGCCTGTGTTAAATGCTGAGGAACACACACACCAGACACAAGAAACAGCACTGCAGGGACAATCTAACACGAGAGAGAGAGAGAAGGCCAGGGTCACAAAGGCTATGTGAGAAGAAAAAAGAAAAAGAGAGAAGTGCCTTATTGAATATTGAGAAGGGCTGCTATTCCCTGCTTTCCGGAGGCATGGCCTTGTTGTACCCCTACAGATGTAGATCCACTAAATTGATTGTTGTGTGATAAGAGACAGTGATCCAGGAAGAGAATACAGCCTGTAAAGCTTTTTAGCACACAGAAAATGTGTTTCTTCAGATCTCCTGCATGTATGGATCAGAGATTGACACATTTTATTCAGGAATGTATAACAATCTATACAACCTAAACTGTATAGGCAGCATCTGCAGCATACTGTTGATTGGCACAGACACAATCAAAACATCAGTTTATAAAATGAAGCAAATATCAGACTTGCTGTGTTGCACATGCAATGTACATGTACGGGAAAGGTATTCCAGAGGGTTTAAAAGTAAAAATGTGAAGCTTGTAATTTTAAGTGTAAATTTTCTCCTTTAAGGCTGAACTTTGTAACTTCTGTGGTACTAGTCTCACAAAACCGAATTGGAAAAACAGCTGGAAATATATGATATATTTAAAAATAATTAAAAAAAAAAGTAATTTTATTTTAATAATATTATGTTTTATTTGTTATCTTGTCTAAAAACGTGTTATATTTGAGCCGTAATTTTTTTTAAATATTATTTCTGCAGTAGTGTCACCAAACAAAATTGCAACAATAATGATACATTTAAAAAATAAAACAG
>NW_015547738.1:210666-220121 GCF_001515605.1 Sinocyclocheilus anshuiensis
TGTGTGTGTTTGCCATTGGTCAGCCAAATTGGTTGAGCCAATGTTACTGTGTCAGGATGCAAAAACAAAAAACAAACAAATATTTTTTGTTTGTTAATTTTAATATATATTTAACAAAATCTAATTTCAGATAGATTATAGTTGTCTATGCATATTAAGAAGGAACAGGAGTGCTTTAACATTAAAATTCTCACACTCATAAGAAAAGTGTTTTCCAAATGAATGAATGTGGATGTGGAACTAATCAGAGAGAAACGAAAGAAACTATTAAAATATTTTTTTATCAAAAAAAAAAAAAAAGTTAAATCATATCATAGCATAGCATTTTTTTAATAGCCTAATTATCTGCAAAGTGTGCACTCTTGTATATTTCATCGAAAATATCCCCATATTAGGAACAGACCTTCACCACAGCTCTGGAATTCCAGTGACTGTAGGATGTGACAGCCAGAAGACTGGATTAAAAGAGGGAGAGAGCAGAGAGAGAGAAAGCACTGTCCTAGATTAGGACAGTAGAGCATTTAAAGTGTCTGATTCATCGAGCTTGAAGTGCAGCAAAGATTAAGTGAGATTTAGAAGGTGTGTGCTTTATGTGTGTGTGTGTGTGTGTGCGTGTGTGTGTGTGTGTGTGTGAGAGAGAGAGGCCCATCATTCTTAGAGGTGTGCACCAGGCCACCAGGACGCATTTAACCCAGGGAGAAATTAAATCATGCTTCTGAGCCACACAAAGCTTCACACAGGGTGAGTCAGCAGCCAGCGTCCGCACACACACACACAAACAACTGCGCATTTCTACATGCTGGAATGCGGTAAATAATCAGAGAGAGAGAAACAAAATATCAGTTTAAATGTGGCATTAGAGTGCATGTTCGCCACCTGTCATGGTTATTTAGAAAGCAAGCAATGTTATCGTGCTAACCAATCGTTTAGTGCTCGACCTGAAACGCTTTCGCACACACATACGTGCTTACACGCAAGTGCCACACCAAACACCGGGCTGACAATACCTCATCTATGTTCACACAGACACGAAGTGGGAGTCGGGGAAGGAGGCTCAGCAGCGGAGAAAAGCAGAACTGACAGAATTAAGAGGCCCTAGCAGGAAAACATCAGTAGAGAAGTCATCCCAATGCATGGCAACAGAGCAGTTCCCATGGTGCACCGCAGGCAGCCTATCTCGGGGGTTTGAGGCAGGTAATAGGAAGCTGTAATGATAAAGACGGGGAGAGAAGCCACAGGAGCATCTTCCATTCAGCTCTTTTCTCAGAGAGAGGGAGAGAGAGGGGGATGAGGGGTGGAGAAAAGACTTTCTATCAGAGGCAGACTTCCATTTGAAAGCTGTGAGTTAGGCAATCTGTGGTCTGGATGAAGTGAGAATGCTGAACATGAGAACCTAAAGAAGAGAGAGAAGTGGATGTGATTGCAATACAAACTAGGGATGTAACGATTCACTCAACTCAAGGTGTGATACGATTCACGATAGCCTACTGATTTCACGATATGATTTTCTCACTTTTTTTTTAAGAAAATTAGATTTAAGACAAATCATAAATTAAAAGGTGTCCTTTTATTTTTTTTTTCTCAGACAAAATGCTGCACATTTCTTTGTGAAATTGAAATATGTCAAATAATATAACCACTAAATTGAAATTTTAAAACAAATCCCAAATTAAATAAATAAATAACACAAATGACAGAAATCTCTTCATATAAAAAAACTGTCTTTGCCTGTGCTCTTTCCATTTCAAGGGATAGTTCACCCAAAAATGAAAATTCTGTCATTCATTACTCATACTCATGTCGTTCCAAACCTGTAAGTCCTTTGTTCATCTTCAGAACACAAATTAAGATATTTTTTGATGAAATCCGAGAGCTTTCTGAGCCTGCATAGACAGCAAGGAACTACCAAGGCACAGAAATATAGTAAGGACATTGTTAAAATAGTCCATGTGACATCAGTGGTTCAACCGTAATTTTATGAAGCTATGAGAATACTTTTTGTGTGCAAAGAAAACATGAAACTCACATGTTTAGATTTGGTCAACCAATCAGAGGAAAGGAGCTTCTCATGACCGCCCACATGTGGAAAACGAATTTTAAAGTCGTTTATCCGTTTTCTACCCGTGAACCAAAAAAAGAAAAATCGAGCTGAAATCTCTTTTTTTTTCTTTATTTTTTGAACAAACGGAAAAACAAATAAAGGCGCCATTTTCTCGTTTCTGCTTAAGTCGTTTCAGTTTGAAAAACAAACTATCAGAACATTCACGGACCCGATGGATCCTCTGCAGTGAATGGGTGCTTTCAGAATGAGAGTTCAAACTGCTGAATAATTCATGAGTAATCCACATGACTCCAGTGCATCAATTAATGTTTTGTGAAGATTTTGTTTGTAAGAAACAAATCCACCAACATACTTGTTTAGAGCTGTTTCGGACTGTTTTCACTTGTAAACGGTGCTTGATCTGTGCATATTTCTCTCCTGATTCAGACGAGATGACTTTTTCAATGGAGAAAGCAATATTATGGATAGAGGACTCGTATTTTAGTCGGAAGTTAAAAACTCCTTGATGGATTTGTTTATTAAAAATGCAGCTTGTGGATTACTTACATTACTTCTGGATTATGATGGAAATAACAGCATGTTAGGCGATTGGCATTACCAATGCTAATTGATGAATGTTGGGGATTTGTAACTATGGCTTGTAACTAAGCATTCTTGGATATGGCCCATCCGTATGCAAAGCATTCTGGAGGCTAAATTGAATCACATTACATACAAGACAGACAGTGCCTCGCGGGCTACTGCGGCAGATGAGATCGTAAAGCTTAATTTCCATGAGACTGCATGCGTTTAAGGAGATCTGGCATCCAAACTTCATATTTATTCATCAAAACATGGAGTCTTGAACACTTAACAAGCTTTTCTCTCCTCCTCTGTTAAACCCATCAGGGCCTCTTGACGGTACAGCAGGTGTTTATGTATTTTGTTTTTGTTTTTCTCTAACAAGGGAGGAAGAAAAAACTGAGAAAATACTTCCTTGTTGTTTTCCGAGTTCATCTTAAGAGTTTCCCATCTGCCATGTAAGCCGGGCGCTCTCTAGAGCAAATTCTGTTTGGCTGTGTGGCGATATCTCCAGGATTTTAATCCGGTTTGGCACTGCTGATAGGTGGCCCAATCCACTTTTCCTCACATGGTGACCAGAATATCGATCTACGGTCAGCGACGCCCCCCTCCTCACCCCTCACACATTCCATCTCACCACTGACCCCCTACGGCAGGATCAGGGGACGAAGTTAAACTGACCAATCAAGCGTGAGTCTTGGAAAGGCTGAAGGGATATTGGCTGATCGTATATTTGACAGGTTGAGCAATGAACCATTTAATTATGTCAGTTATTCATGCTTTCTCTGTGCCGAGGGTCAAAGCTAGTGTCTGGCTGCCTCTGCTGATGATCTTTTGGCATATAACTGACTCATAATTGCCAGCATAATCACCTTTTTTAGGAATTTGAAAAAAAAAAGTTCAATGTTTTCTATAGCTGTGGCAAGCAAGTACTTATTTTTAGTGCATAAACATATAAACAGCACACTTTCTGAACAGTGCAACAGCGAAAATCTCTATTGAGACAAAATTATGTGTCTACGAAATATGAAGTTATGCTTTTTTTTTTTCCTTTCGTCTCCAAGTTGAGATTTTTCCATCAGAGGCACTTGTAAACATCTTCCTCTTATACCCACAAAATAGCTCACTCTCTCATAAAAAACTCATCTCCTCAGCCTCCCGGTCATATTCAGTGTGTTATCATCGTTTAGAGAGTCAGCATGGCTCTAGAGCCGAGAGACGTGTAATATTGTCAACTCTAACAAATATAAGAATAGTGTCTGTCAGTATGATGGTTCTCTTGCACTCTGCATCCATCCACAGTTTATTTATTTTATATTATTATTACTATATTATTTTCAGAACCTAAAAAGCTGTTTGTTGTGGAATCCCATTTGGAATAAAAAAATATATAAATAAAATTAAAAATAAAAATGGTAATTGCAATTGCAATCTTATCACACAGTTCACAATTAATTTTCCTCTGAATACTGAGTGTACATCTAGCAAATGTTTTCGGTTTTGTTTTTTTGTTTTTTGTTTTTTAAAAAAGCTAATTATAACTTTTTATCTCACAATCCTCCTGACTTTTTAACGATGTTTTCCCACAATATTTTCATTAATAAAATGTTTTTTTTTTTTTTACATTATGGTACTATAGAGAAAATAATATGGATTATAAATTTAATATATTAAAATCATTCATTCAAAATTTTATTTGCATAACAGAATTTTTTTTTTCAGTCAAAATTTTTTCATACTATTTAAACTCTAGTTTTAAACTCTGTTTTTATTGGATAATTATACAATGCAAAAAAATTGCATTATGTATGTTTTGTTTGTTTGTTTGGTGGGTGGGTGGGGTTGTGCAATGTGAACCAGACATGTTTTGGTGAGATTCACTAATATCTGGTCCATTTCTGACGATTATAATATAATAATAATAATAATATAATAATAATATTAATTATAATAATCACATTTTTCTGAACGCAAGCATGTATTTTTCCTACTTGCTTGTCAGAGCAACACAAGAAAATAAAGGGCTGACCTAATTAAGTAATGAACCTGGACATCATAATAATGCAATGCTCGCTCTTTCACTGTCTGTCTTTCTACCGTTCCTGTGTCTCACTCACAGAAAAAAGGCGCATGCATTCAACAGGACATCTTAGTGGTTTTTTTTGTTTGTTTTTTTGTGTGGGGGGGGATTAGTAAATCTGCTGCCCCTTATCAGGGTAGATACACATCACATTGTCCCATAAGATTAAAAAGCTAAGTGTCATATAATGTCTCATGGTAATGAATGTGTGCTTCTTTATTAAGCTTCATTCAGACCATTGTCTCTCAGAAAGACAGCTGCTTCATCTGCTAATATCACGTCTCCACAGTGCGGGTCGCCCAGGTCAATTTTGAATGAAATTGCTGCTCAGGTTTAATTCTAAAATCGTATATTATCTTTTGAAGTGAGCGAGAGAGATCGAGAGTAAATAGGGTGGGTTTTCATCTATTTTCTGAAATAGCAAAGCAGCTCAGACAAAGATAAAAATTCTTAAGAGAAATTAAAGGAGTTTCATGTGAATGCACCAATGCATTAATTTGTATCACTGTTACTGGAGGTAATTTACCTAGGGCTCTGTAAAGGACCATTATTTGTCCATTCCAGGCTTTTCAGATGCAATTTCAATGACTTCCAGAAATGTCACTGTGTTAAAGTCACTTGTCTCTTTATGCTCAATTTGAGAAAACCCCAAAGAATATCTTGAGCTTTGGTGGAAGCAAGAACATCACATGCTCAATTTCACAAATTTACTTACATGTGAATGGAGAAAACATGTAAAACAGTGCAGAATCATATTATTTATTATAAACAAACAGTCAGTAACCATTCAGTAGGCCTACACTGTTTTAAGTCACACAGGCCTTAAGTGAAACAAAAAAGACAGAACTCAAACCTCCAGAGCCATGTCTGAAATCATGGGAATACTGTCGGAAATGTTGTCACAATTCAATCTGTCAGAGAGACAGGAAGACAGCAGAGTCAGGACGTGAGCATCATAGAGAGCCAAGTATATACTGAGTCACAGCCCCTGACATCGGCTCCTGCACCCACCCAAACCCCTCCTTCTCTCCGGGCTTTTGTTCTGTTGAGCATCTGCGTTTGTAGGGCTTCACTGAGCGTATTTCTATTTATTTTCTGAGTGGCAGCTTATGGAGGCTGGGGGACTGAATATGTTAGCTTCACCTCAGACAAAAATAAACCTGAATGTTACGGGCTAAACACAACCATGTCAATATTTCACACTTGCTGGGGGGGGAAATATTTTCATTATTTTTCCATCCCTCTCTCTCTCTCTTGTAAAAAGTGGAAATGAGAATGAGAGCTGAGCTCTAATAGCTGTGAGCTTTACTAATAGTTTAGAACATCTATTTGAGCTAATCTGCTTTCCTCTTTTATTTGTCTTTCTCTGTTACACATTGTTAAAAATGTCAGTATCTAATCTGTAGTCTCATATTTGATCCAATATTTGCTGAAAGATCTCAGTTTCTAAAGAGAATGTACATCTAAAACAAGTGGCTGTCAAAATTGGTTAAAATGACTGAATAAACCTGAATACATTAGATTAAAAATCATAGAGTATTTTTCAAGTGTCAGATCAGGTAGAAATTGCACTTTAATGGTGAAGTGTCATTTTTAAATTACCGAAAAAATGTATTAATTTGAAAACACCCTCATCTGTCATTGGCTGACCAAACAAATAGCCCTTCCTACAACAAGCGCCATAGTGCAACAATGCCCGCCCACTTTTTCAGTGGCTTTGATTCCAGAAGTATTTTTCCCATTGGGGATTAAAAAAAAAAAACCTCTTGCTTTAAGAGTTATAAGCCATTAACCAAACCAACCAGCTACAAGGTGAATCACAACATTACAAACTTTAATTTGTAGCAAAAACGTTTTTGAAAATTGAACAAAAAGACAAAGGTACACGACTCTTACAAGAACTACAACTGACTCAAAGGTACAAGAACTTGTCATGATTCTCTGATTAAAGAAGATTTATCTGCAGAATCAGGGGTATTTAGCAGGAATTGTGTTGTTGAACATGATTATTTAAAAAATAACTGAATAACGTAACTCACAGTAGGCCTGTGTTTAAAGGTTTATAAGTTATTGTTCAAAATCAATTTCTCTATGGAGAAAATTAATGGGATTTTTATTTCAAGAGCCCAAATGTTGCACTCTATACTTTTGGGGGGAATCAACCTACAAATCTGTATATTAACTAACTAACTATCTAATTAAATAAATAAATAATTAAATAAATAAATAAATAAATATTACACACATCACCTTTAAAAAAACAATAGCACATTTTTTACATTGTGTCATTGTCATTATGGCACTGTCAGTAATCACTGTTCTAAACAATTATATTTCCATAATCCGTCAGACATCAAACATTTTAATGTAAACTCAAATCTTTGACCACTTCCTCATATGCCTTGTTATTTTCCACTCACGTTTCTAACCATTTCTCACTCTTTCTATCTCCTATCCAACCATTTCTTTCCACGCTGTCCTTGAATAAAAATGAAGAGTGCATCTGTGGGTGCTCTGATGATTCTATCATCTGTCCAGGGGCTCACATTTACACCCCAATATCTTCATAACTCACACAGAAACTCACAGAGCGCCACACAAGCCAAGAGAGCACACAATGACATCTGAAGGTCTTAAGCTTTAGCTCCAGGGCTTGATGATTTGAGTGACTGATGTGTGTTTTAATCGGCAGCGCAATGAAGTCACTGGTAATAGAAAGAGAGAGTGAATGAGAAGGAAGGAGAGAGTACGACAGGAGGAAAAGAGAGGGAATGCAAAGAAGGGAGGACGGCAATCTAATGCAAATGGCTATGTTTGGAACAGCACATACTACTCTTATACTTCAACATGTATAGTAACGGCTACTGTTTGACTATTTACTGCTCAAATAATGCCTAATCTTAAGATTTTTGTAGCTGAATTGCAAAATTTCCATTCACTTGGTTTAGGCAGTTTTGACAAAATAAAAAAAAAACATATTTGTCAATAACGCATAAATTAAATAAGAGTTATGCAGTAGTACAAATAAACTGAATGTGGGTAAATAACCTGAACGCGTTTTAAATACACAATAATTGATTTGTTTCACATTTTAACTAAATGAATATTGCTTGTTCCACAGCTAGCCATATTTTAACTGAATACATTTAATTGTTTTCATAATGGACAGATTTATGCTGATTCTACGCGATTTTAATAAATGCATTTTGAAAATATTATTAATAAAATAAAAAGGTATGAAACATACAGCGTGACCCATCAATTCCAAATAACGAATACATAACTTTTAAAAACCAGTTATTTTTAATGAATCAACAACATACAGTGCAATCAATGAAGTGCAGTTCAAAAACAAATGACATTTTTAGTTGGTTCATTTTAGTGAATCAACAACATACAGCACAATCGGTGAAGTCTGATTCACGAATAAATACATTTTTTTTTAAGTCAGTTGTTTTTAGTGAATCAAAAACCAGTGTAGCCGATTCACAAACAAAACTCACAAACTTGAATCAGTCTGATGAATCATACACTGACTTAACTCACTGAATCAGAGCGGTTTAACATCTAATTATCATTACTTACAGTGAGGAATCTTTTTAATATAGTATATATAGGACAACAGAGAGACAGAGAGAGAGAGAGAAGTTGATGAAGGAAGCCGATATCAAGGCATAAAAGTTACAGAGAAATTGAAGAGAGGAGAAGTGCGAGGAGGAATAAAAAAGTTTTTTTTCCATCAGAGATGGGCAACATTTGGTGGAGAGATAGAGATTCTTAAGATGGGTCGAGGATGTGACTTTCTATCTCTCATCTGATTATAGAGCTATCGGAAATGTGCTGGGGAATTGTGTTCTGTCTGTGTTCAAGGCTTAAGCACTTGTCAGTTTCATTCCTCTATGGCAAACGATTACTTACAGACCCCTCCGACAGCAAGCTAATGGGCTTCTCAGATCTTGGCAGAGATTAGATGGTAGGACATTGCGAGAGATGGAGCAGAGGCTGAGAGGACATTTTTAAGGGAAATTACGCAAATGACCTTGGTATACTTATCATTGCGCTCCTTGCCAGGAATGTAGATGGTCTCCTTGGAAATTACAAATGATCTGAAACTCACTTGAACCTTGTAAACTGGTGTTTTTTTGTTTTGTTTTTCTCAAGGCAAAAAGACAAAATAAAAAGTTAACTTTTTTTTCTAAGTAACAGAAATGGTTTAATGGTTTTAGTTCTAGATGACTAGTCATGCAAAAGTTGTTGTTTAAGCCCTACACATCAGTGCTGACAAGAGATTAACTTGTATTTAATGTGAAATATTGCATTAAGATAATTTAAACAGAATTCATGCAACAATTTTACTTTTTTCTTTTTCTGTAGAAAGAGATTGTAACATAGAGACATACACTGAAAACAAATAAACATTCACTCTTAAAAACAAACTGCTGTAATTTATGTGACACTCACTCACTGTTTTTGTGTCTTTGTAAGGTTCTCATTAAAAAGTTACTCTCTGCTTCTTTCTTCCTGTCATCGGATGCTCAGAAAAAGCGCTTTAATCACCAGACTGATTCTTACGGTGACCGAGAAGTGCAAAACAAATCACAATTCTGAAAACAAAATAACAATTCAGAAAGCACAACAACAATTCAGATAACATTATAACAAGTCAGAAAACACATGACAAATTCGAAAACAAAATAACAAGTCAGAAAACACAACGACAAATCCGAAAACAAATTAACAAGTCAGAAAACA
>NW_015547738.1:220157-221001 GCF_001515605.1 Sinocyclocheilus anshuiensis
AGAGAGAGAGAGAAGTTGATGAAGGAAGCCGATATCAAGGCATAAAAGTTACAGAGAAATTGAAGAGAGGAGAAGTGCGAGGAGGAATAAAAAAGTTTTTTTTCCATCAGAGATGGGCAACATTTGGTGGAGAGATAGAGATTCTTAAGATGGGTCGAGGATGTGACTTTCTATCTCTCATCTGATTATAGAGCTATCGGAAATGTGCTGGGGAATTGTGTTCTGTCTGTGTTCAAGGCTTAAGCACTTGTCAGTTTCATTCCTCTATGGCAAACGATTACTTACAGACCCCTCCGACAGCAAGCTAATGGGCTTCTCAGATCTTGGCAGAGATTAGATGGTAGGACATTGCGAGAGATGGAGCAGAGGCTGAGAGGACATTTTTAAGGGAAATTACGCAAATGACCTTGGTATACTTATCATTGCGCTCCTTGCCAGGAATGTAGATGGTCTCCTTGGAAATTACAAATGATCTGAAACTCACTTGAACCTTGTAAACTGGTGTTTTTTTGTTTTGTTTTTCTCAAGGCAAAAAGACAAAATAAAAGCTGGAAGTGAAACAAGTGAAAATCCTCAGTTTATGACTGAATTTAAAGCAGTATTTCGAGATTAAATACAAGTTAACCTTTCTTGACAGCAAAAATGATTTCAACTGAGAAAATAAACTAGAAAAAAAAAAACGTCAATAGAAATGCAATCATGACAGAAGTTGTTGGTTGCCGTATAGGCTTTTATTCTAAGTAAATGACACAGTATGCTACTAGATGCGGTAGTAGTTGACTAGTCATATTAGTTCTGCCACTAGTCAACAAGTTGTGTTTAATACTCATTACTGGCCAATTCT
>NW_015547738.1:221564-221876 GCF_001515605.1 Sinocyclocheilus anshuiensis
CATTTTTTTTTTTTTTTTTTTTTTACATTTAGTATTTGAATATTATTTATTAACGGGCAATTATTTACATGAATATTAAAATCTGCATAAAAACCCATCTATTGTAATTTTAGTATCAAGATATTATTATTTTTATTAAAAGCTATTATTAGCTAATAAATAGTTAATGGAATGAATAGTTAATATGATGAATTTTTATATTAAATATATTACATATTGTGTTGTTTATATTATATTTCACTAAATGAAAACAAGAAATGTTTCTTTGGAAACTAACTGAAATAAAATAAGTTTTAAGTGTAATTTAATATA
>NW_015547738.1:221938-236415 GCF_001515605.1 Sinocyclocheilus anshuiensis
TTTGTTTTCGAATTTGTCATTGTGTTTTCTGACTTATAATGTTTTCTGAATTGTTGTTGTGTTTTCTGAAATGTTATTTTGTTTTTTGACTTGCATTTGTGTTTGTAATTTGTTATTTTGTTTTCAGAATTGTGATTTGTTTAGCACTTCTCTACCACCGTAGATTCTTCTTGTGCAGTGCTACTGCTACAGTGAATTCCTATCTGCTTTAAACACTTCATATGACCACAATATGCATAGACTTCCTATGTGTGTTTGAACGTGACTATAAGAAGAAAAAAAGATTTTTCTGTTTCAGAAAAAAAAAGTACATTGCTATATGGTTGTTGAGTGGTTGCTTGTGTTGCTATTTTTATTTTGTCCACTAAATTGAGGTATCATTCATGTCAGTAGCACGAATGCAAGGCAAGTAGTGAAAACCATGCAAGTATGAGCAATAATAATAGTGATACTCTCCTTAGCAAGCACTAAAACACCTTAGAGCTATGACAGCAGTCTCGGCAGAGTAGCATTACAAGATTAGATTACCAGCAGACATTCCTAAATCATGTTATTTAGCTATAATGAGTGTAGTGCATGAAAGGGATATTGCCACCAATCCTCTCATGGCTGTTGGCCACCCAAAAACGGAAAATTAATTAAGAGAAGCCGTGCACCCTCTTTATTTATTGAATTCTGTGTTCTTTTCAGTGCTTTAGTTAGATTACCACAAGTAAGAATGGAGTCTTTCCCATCTACCTGTTCATAAATAGTGAACTATGTTCTCTGAGCTATAAATGCTCAAGGTTACAGATGTTGGACGCACAATGCAGGATGCACACAGTAATACAGTTGGCAAAAAACCGAACGAAAGAAATATATAAACATATAATCCAAGGTGATTTAGAAAATCAGAGTTATTAATGTGTTGTTCTTCAGTGGCTAATTCGATCTATTTCGGTGCATAATTACATATAATTCAATGAAACCAGGCACTAAATGCACTGCAATAGGGCAATAGGGCAATAGGTCTCTGCGATAGGTCTCTTCTTCACAGAATTCAGCACTATTTGCCTGCCACATGCAACATGACATCAAAACTGATTTAATTTATTTCTTAATGCACTTCTCTGGACTTATTGTGAAAGATTCATCATGCACTGATGAATCAAAGCATGTAATCTTCGATCAGTAAAAAAATTAAAAAAATAAATAAAATAATTCTTGCTCTTCTGAAATTGCTTTTCTTAAAAATAGCCACATTTTAGTCCTGTCCAACATTTTTTTTTCTTTGAATATCGTGTTTTTATTTAGAAATAATGAAATAGGGAATTTCAGTATGTGCCAAAACCATGAAATGCGTGTAAATAGATGACTTTTAGAATGCACAGATCCCCTAAATATATAAATGTATATGCACATTATAAATTTAAACAAACTAATTCGTTAAACTAAAATATAAAAAATAAAAGCAAATAATTATATGCTATTTATATAACAGCTACTTTTTAAGCATCAGTCATAAATATTCACAGAATTTAAAACTGCATCCAATCAGTTGCATTATTGGTGCAGCACAGCATATGTTTCAATATGAAATGTTTGATGTGGAATTTTTTGCTCAGAGTAATCAGTCTTTCCATTGGAGTGAACTGGTGGTTAAATGTTTAGACCTGAAATCCTTCATCCTAGCTCGCCAAAAATCCGTCTTTTACCTGTAATTGTACTTTTCACTCAAATCTGTCTCTTTTGCTTCTAATTTGTCTTCTCTCAACCATCAACCACCAATCTGCTCAAGGAGAGGAAGCTTTTTAATGTCTTTTGTGTGGACAACCCACTTTCCAACTCATGTGTGCGCTCGTGTGGGATTCAAGATCGATGAATACTCGCTAGCCTCACCATCTGGCCCCAGTTTGTTTTCTTAGCAAATGATGCTAATTAGCGGGTACGGTAACGACTTTCAGGTCTGTGGGGCAGTTTGTGTTTCCAGCTCCACCCAGCATGCGATTCCAGACTGACGACATTGCATGGTCGCGCCACCCTCGTGCCCTCCCATAGCGCTAATGAAATCACCTCCAGCGCTGTGGCTCCTCAAAGTCAACTTTGAGAGATAAAGGTTAAGATCTCAGCACTTTCCTATATTGCTGTATTCGATTAAAGGTCACCAATTTGCTCTTCGGACCAACTTGATTTGATAGAGAACTCCGTTTTAGAGGGGTCCAGCTTCTGGAACACAACAAAAGAACACAATTCACTGCTTGAATACAACTTTCAAGTTGACCTGAGCTAGAGCACTCTACTTTCGAAACTTTTCGCCACACTACAATTTGAAGTCACCCCAGAGATTGCAGTTGTGGTCCCCAATTTGCCAGCACTTGTCAGTACTTGTATGAAAAAAAAAAAAAAAAACATATGTGTTTGTCTGAGTGCATTTCAAGTCTTTCCCTGAGCTGTCACTTTGAAGGAAGTGGATGGAAGACTTGGCAAAAACAGCGAGATGTAGTAGTGATTCAACCGCTGAAAAAAGATGGTTTAAAAAGTTGACAGACTGACAAGGAAACAGATGGAATCTGCAGTCATGTGTACTTAAACACGTCAATTGTTGGCGACTGAGCCAGACTACTACTTTAAATGCTGGAAAGCAGGCCGCGAATGCCACGTTTATCCGGCATTGATTGTTTACAAGGAAACAGTCTTCCATCCCACCCTTGGAGGAGGGTAAGTATGCCGGAGCTTGATTTCTAGACAGCTAAAGTAATCAGGCCAATAACAGAGACAGCTCTCCATATGCTTGGCTCAAGAGAACCATTTCTGCACAGACCAAACGAGTGTGTCAATTGTGTGCGGATGTGAGCATAATTCACTAACTAGTCTAATCAAATTCATGCCTAATCTCTCACAAAGGGGGGAAAAAACAATCTCGGATTCTTCAGTCTTTGCTATGGTTTAAATCTATAATACACATCAGTGATACTGATTGCCAGCTTGTCACCATGGGGTTTCCAGGGCATTATCATCTTTCGTCCTGGGGCTCGGCTCAAAGCGGGGACAACACCTGACAAATCCATTATACCGAATCACTCTTCAATTTACCAGCATTGACAACAACGTGCTTATATGCCAAGCTGGCCTGTAATTTCCTCCATTTGAATCTCTCGCAGGAAAGGCGCATCACTGTGTTTTTTAAATTAGACAGTATATCAAATCTGCTGCCCTACGTGGCTGAAATCATAATCAGCTGATAGCAGCGTTGTGTGATGCACAGCTTTTGTCTGAGTGCAAACGCAACTTCATTAAACAGCGGATGAAATCTGTGCTTTGGCTACAGCACTTTTAATAAACGCCTAGCTAATAGCACACAAAAACAGAGGTTTCGTGCATTTGTTTACCCCGTGGAATAGCAGAAGGAGATATAACAGAAACACACGCCACTGTTGTGACTACTTCAAACGCCGACGTGATGCACAATTAATTAATGTCGTTATCGTGATGGTGAAGGAACATTTCCTGCATCAAACAATCTCTGCCTGTCGTGCTAATTCCCTCAGATTCATCAGGTACTAAATACATCCGTTTATTATTCGCTGTTGAGCGCTAACCTGTGTTCTGCTCTCACTTTTCTAAAAACAATCATGCTACAAATCCACTTTAGTTGCTATTACTGTGCTGCGTACTCTTGTGCAGTTAAAAGCCGATAAGCACCGCATGATGCTACATAACTAAATTTAATGTGTAAAAGGTTTACATGGGTTTATGATGTATCTGCAAATGCGTTCCAAACTCTCTTAATTAGGTTTTGTGTTATCAGGAAAACAACGTTGTGTGTTAAATTACATCAAAATTAATTTAACAGCAGTCACAGAGTGTTGAAACTTTCTGATTAATTGCTGCATCCGGAACCTTTTTTTGTTGTTTTGTTTTCATTCCATCAATCTATTACTGGTTCTTTTTCATCATAAAAGTACATAAAATCTGTTTTTGTTTCGATAAAATAAACTCTCCAACATGAAATGTTTGGGAGATCTGAAAATAGACAGAGAGTGAGCGCAAAATGGGATAAACAAAAAACTAACAGCCTGTAACAAAAAATACAGCCTGATGTAATGATGTCATTACATATAGCTTTCTCTCAACACAATAATTTGGTGCATTTGTTTCAGCATGCATTCAGGTGATTATGTTTGCACACAACAGTCATTACTCTGTACTCCAGAAATACAACCCTATTTAGCCTCTGCCGCCTCTTAATATCTCCTCTCTGAAGCAGGCGCTGCCTTGCTGATTTGGCTAATATTACCTCCCCCCATTTTTCACCCATGTCAGAGGTATCACTGACATGGGTGTTAGCATAATGCTTTTATTGAAACCAGGTTATTTTGTCATATTTAAATAAATTTCATCATCTGTAGACTTGTTTTTTTGTGTATTCCAGGCAGACTCAAAAGCTGCCCAGGTGTTGCTTCGGTATTGTATTAAGTCAGTCACATGGAATTGTTCAAAAAACATACGTTTGTCTGTAAAAAGGGTGTGGGATTTGGCAAATCAATCAAAAGTTAGGAAGTGAGGAAGTAAGAAAAAAGTAGACTTGGGCAGACAATGGTATAGTAAATATAATAACCATCACATGGAGTGTTCTCTATCAAGGAATAGTTCACTTAAAAAAAATTTAAGAAAATTCTGTCACTATTTGCTCATCCTCGTTTAGTTTCACATTCTAATGCCTTTCCTTCTTTTATAAAACAAACTAAGAAAAATTCTAAATGATGTTCAGGATGTTCTGTCTATCATAGACTAAATAGACTAAGCTCAAAAAGACAATAGAAAATCGTGGCAATAGAAAAAGTGAGAGTTAAAACATTTTTTATGTAACAAACATTTCTATTTCAAATAAATGCTGTTCTTTTGAACTTTCCGTTCATCAAAGAAAGGGGGGGCTTAATCAAGCAAATCAACATATTAGAATAATTTATGAAGGATCATGTGACAATGAAGACTGGAGTAATGGCTGCTGAAAATTCAGCTTTGCCATCACAGAAGGAAAAAAAAAATTAAACAGAGAACTTCTAACTTAACTTAGAAGTTTTCAAATTTGTAATACTATTTCAAATATTACTGTTTTTACTGTATTTAAAATAATTGCAGCCTTGGTAAGAATAAGAGACTTCAAAAGCATTACAAACTCTAAACCTTTGAAGAGCAGTGTATATAAATATATAATCACTTGAAAATATATAATTGGATGGAAATTAGCATCTATTAACATCTTGTTTTGTGTTCACCAATAGAAAGTAATCATGAGGTTTCAAATGACTTGAGGGTGAATTAGTGACAAAAAAGTTCATTTCTGGGTGAACAGTTCCTTAAAATAAATTGGTTTAATATATATAACTTTAGTTATTTTAAATTACTTTATCATATCCCAGTATAAATCATATATGAACTATACTTAAGCCATTTGTGGGTTGATTTCCTGCAGAGTCTTAAAACTGTGCCTCTGTAGTGCTGTCAAAGCAAAAAACGACTTTTGGCTCAACCAATGGTGTGAGTTTACGTGTTTTGTTGTCTGAACAATAACAAACGGGAAGACTGTTTCTTTTTTTGTCTTTTATCCAGACGGTGTGGCAGAATTCCCAGTAGCTATATAGAGACTCGCTGCACATCATCACGGATCCAGTCTGTAATTCCCCCTCAGAGCAATGAGGACGCACATCCTCTTTGAAGGGAAATGACTCACTCAGTTTCCTGCGCTTGTTGTTTTGAGTCTGACTGATTTATGAGTTTATGGAGGGCTTGGGTAACACTCACGGAGGGTTTCTGTGAGCGTCGGGTTGCAGATAACTACGTTGATTTGTATCATAATCACATTTCTTCTCCACATCTAAGGGAATGTTGACCTGAAGATGAGTTTCAGTTTATCCTGGCACTGTGTAAACTTCTGCTTCAGTGCTAAGAGAGGCAAACACACACACACAAACACATTTAAAACCCATTAATTTCCATTACTTCCCCTCAAGCTGAACAGTGCGTGGTTGTTTCTCTCAGTCTTCTGTATTTAGGCTGCCAAGTCAATCTTGCACAGTAAGCTTATCTACACGGGGCTTAAAGACAGGCTCAGGATTAGCTGGGCCTGACTCACTATGACAACGCACCAACAAACCATTCGTACATACAGACGTATACAATCTGCATTTTTATTACACTCCTGTTTAGAATACTTGATTCTGATTGGTCAATCATTGGCATTCTGTGGTCAGATACTTCTGTATAATGACCGGTAAACTGTATACATGACCACTGTCCCTGGCAACCAATCCTAGTTTAATGCCATGGTCAATTTCTTCTAACATAATTAAGTTCAATTCAAATCAATACTGAATGTCCATTTATCATCATTTATTTTTTTTTTTTTTTTTTTTTGGTCAGTAGGCATGTAATAGGTGGGATAATGTGCAGTTTGCTGGTCATTATCTTAAAATAAGCCCCTTCAGGCCTGATCACATATATATATATATATATATATATATATATAAAGAAGGAAAAAAAAAATTAAACAGAGAACTTCTAACTTAACTTAGAAGTTTTCAAATTTGTAATACTATTTCAAATATTACTGTTTTTACTGTATTTAAAATAATTGCAGCCTTGGTAAGAATAAGAGACTTCAAAAGCATTACAAACTCTAAACCTTTGAAGAGCAGTGTATATAAATATATAATCACTTGAAAATATATAATTGGATGGAAATTAGCATCTATTAACATCTTGTTTTGTGTTCACCAATAGAAAGTAATCATGAGGTTTCAAATGACTTGAGGGTGAATTAGTGACAAAAAAGTTCATTTCTGGGTGAACAGTTCCTTAAAATAAATTGGTTTAATATATATAACTTTAGTTATTTTAAATTACTTTATCATATCCCAGTATAAATCATATATGAACTATACTTAAGCCATTTGTGGGTTGATTTCCTGCAGAGTCTTAAAACTGTGCCTCTGTAGTGCTGTCAAAGCAAAAAACGACTTTTGGCTCAACCAATGGTGTGAGTTTACGTGTTTTGTTGTCTGAACAATAACAAACGGGAAGACTGTTTCTTTTTTTGTCTTTTATCCAGACGGTGTGGCAGAATTCCCAGTAGCTATATAGAGACTCGCTGCACATCATCACGGATCCAGTCTGTAATTCCCCCTCAGAGCAATGAGGACGCACATCCTCTTTGAAGGGAAATGACTCACTCAGTTTCCTGCGCTTGTTGTTTTGAGTCTGACTGATTTATGAGTTTATGGAGGGCTTGGGTAACACTCACGGAGGGTTTCTGTGAGCGTCGGGTTGCAGATAACTACGTTGATTTGTATCATAATCACATTTCTTCTCCACATCTAAGGGAATGTTGACCTGAAGATGAGTTTCAGTTTATCCTGGCACTGTGTAAACTTCTGCTTCAGTGCTAAGAGAGGCAAACACACACACACAAACACATTTAAAACCCATTAATTTCCATTACTTCCCCTCAAGCTGAACAGTGCGTGGTTGTTTCTCTCAGTCTTCTGTATTTAGGCTGCCAAGTCAATCTTGCACAGTAAGCTTATCTACACGGGGCTTAAAGACAGGCTCAGGATTAGCTGGGCCTGACTCACTATGACAACGCACCAACAAACCATTCGTACATACAGACGTATACAATCTGCATTTTTATTACACTCCTGTTTAGAATACTTGATTCTGATTGGTCAATCATTGGCATTCTGTGGTCAGATACTTCTGTATAATGACCGGTAAACTGTATACATGACCACTGTCCCTGGCAACCAATCCTAGTTTAATGCCATGGTCAATTTCTTCTAACATAATTAAGTTCAATTCAAATCAATATTGAATGTCCATTTATCATCATTTATTTTTTTTATTTTTTATTTTTTGGTCAGTAGGCATGTAATAGGTGGGATAATGTGCAGTTTGCTGGTCATTATCTTAAAATAAGCCCCTTCAGGCCTGATCACATATATATATATATATATATATATATATAATATGCTACATAATGGCAGTGACAGCCTGCCCCATATAGGCTCTGCTATTTGGGCATGTTGTCACAAATAAGGCAGTGTGTGTTCAGCAAACTATTTTTCTGGCAATGATGGTGGAAATGCGCCCCAAAGCCATGTAAAATCTGATATCAATCCATCAAAAACCTAAAATAAGCCATTTTCTCAGCTTTATTTTAGGCTTAGTTACTGCATCTTGTCAGTTTGCAGGGCAGTGAAATTTCCCTCTAAAAATAAGCCCACCTTGAGAAATTTATTTGGAGTAGAAAAAGTGTGACGTCCAGCCCTGGTCTCCCCTAGTTGTCAGGAATGGTTTGTGATCATTTTGCGGAGTCATCAAGTTGACATCTTCAGAGTCTGAGCATCTCTTATATCTCTTTCTTTCTCACGTACCTGTAAGTACACAGAAGCACACACTCGACCGGCCTTAGGGAACCAAACACAAACAGTGTTAAATTGCAAAGCATGCAGGTTGTTGGAAGCCCTTGTCATCTGTTCGCCTGTCAGCTGTTTATTATCAGCACTCAGGTGTATAGATATGAAACAAAAGGAACTCCAGGAAAATGTAAATTCCCATGACAAAACTCTGTCAGTAACCTTGCAAGAGTGACTTTCTGTCCGATTTCAGTCTGTCAGATGTTTCTCAGCATGCCTCAGTTTTCTCAAATTGTTGAAGCTGCAAAATGCAAAATAAAATTCATAACATACATTTTAGCTTAGTTTATTAATTTCCCGCATATCTTTAAAAATTGATTTTAAATGAAAATTAGTTAACTGACTAGTTTCTCATCAGTCTTTTAAATTAATTGGTTAAATGAAGATGTGTGATAGATAGGATGCTTACTTCATTTGAATACTGTACATTACCTGCAAATTCAACCTACAAATATATTTTAATACATCAGACAGGCTAATGATAATAATAATAATAATAATAAGTATTATTATTATTATTATTATTATTATTATTATTAACATTATTATTATTATTATTATTATTATTATTATTATTATTATTATTATTATTATTATTATTATTATTATTATTATTATTATTATTATTAACATGAAAAGTAAGATAAATAATAATAATTATTGTTGTTATTATTAAAACAAACTAAATTTATTAAAACAACAACAACTATTGACATTTTTCATTATTATTGCCACAACAAAAATATAATTAATTAAATAATAATAACTATTATTATTATTATTATTTTATATTACAACAACAAAATATCTAATAATTATAAATATTAATAATAATAACAATAATGTTCTTTTTATGTTTTTGATGGATGGTGCATGTTTGTTTTGTTTCTGAGTCTGCTGAAAATACTGGAATAAAAACAACAATAACAAAAAAAAAACATGGGGCCAGAACCCCCCTCCTCTTCCCAATGTGTGGAACATTCCTTACTGCCCTTTGTTACAAGCTGAAATACGTGAAATACATTTTAACAAGCTAGACCTTTCCTGAATTGTTTCGCAATAGCATAAATCCATCAGCATGAAGTATGGAAATGTACAACTGTGGAATTTTCCATGAGGGAGCCTCCATTTCCCCGGCCCAAAGCCGTTGGGGTAGCAGCCTGCTGCGGGGGCCTCTTTCAGCCTAATTGACTACAGGGTCTCACCTGTGGCTGCATAATTACGGGTTTCAGCACTGCAATAGTGGCAGTTGCTTTCACTGCCTCCCTCCTGAGGTTATCCGCTGGGGTTAATGAATTTCAACTGATAGTGTACGAGCCGTTGTAATCCCCTGGGTCCTCGAACACAGCGCACACACTAATGCCCTAAGGCAATGCTACACTCTTTAACCACCAAGAAAGACTTTCCAATGGAGCCTCATGCATACAGATGGTCAACAATGGGTGCAGAGGCCACACAGTCCATCTTGTCTACAAATTTGCAAAGAAACAGATTTTCTTAATCAGCTTCCTCATTATCAAGCTGTTCATGGTCTCTCTTCTCCTGCTGTTGGCCTATTCAAAGATTCTCCAGTCTGTTGAAGTGCTCTGTAGAGAGAGGCAGAGGCAGGAACAGGATTTTGAAAGAAAACATGCATCCTATTCAGCCAGTTGAATTTGAACACTTGTAAACAAAGCTACCATTGGTTAAGAGGTGTTATTTTTTGAGAACGGCTATGTGCAGAGCTGGCTATGTAAACATGTCAACAAATATATATGACTAGCTCTTTCATATCTCAATATTCCTCTAGTGGTAGGGGTGGGCGGTATGACCAAAATCTAGGTATTAATATCATGGTATGAATTGTTTTCTATAGCATTTACAGTAAATATCACAATATTTTGTAATATAATATTAAAAAATAACCTAAAAAGCAAAAAGACCCTAAACGAATTAATGCAATGAATTGTTGCTTACATTTGCATGCAATTCACTTATTAAAGACTTTTCACCTATTTAAGATGTATGTATTTGTTTGTTTACTTATTTATTTATTTACTTTTTTATTTAAATTTTGGGTTCAGTAAGGTATTTTATATTCACCAAGGCTGCATTTAGCTGATCAGAAATACAGTTATATTGTAAAATATTATTACAGTTAAAATAACTTTTCTATTTGAAAATATTTTAATAATGTAATTTATTCCTGTTATGAATTTGCAGCAGCCATTACTCCAGTCTTCAGTGTCCCATGATCCCACAGAAATCCTTCTAATATGCTGATTTGGTGCTCAAGAAACATTAATTATTACTACCATTGAAAACAGTTGTGTTCCATATATTTTGGTGGAAGTATTGGTAACATTATTAATGTCTTTACAGTCACTTTTGATTAGTTTAATGCATCCTTGCTTACTAATGTCTAATCCTGACCCCAAACTTTTGAACAGTAGCGTGTGTGTGTGTGTGTGTGTGTGTGTGTGTGTGTGTGTGGCACAAATCACTCTACATGTTCTGCCATTTCATACCAGTGTTTATCCTCCACCCTTTATCTGTATTTCTTTCTTAGCCTCAACTCTTAAAGTTTGGCAGTGAAAACTCAATTAGTTTTTTCTTCTAAATCCAATATTTGATTTGAAAATGTCACACTGGCTTTCATTAATGAGTCAGAAAAGCCACCTGCATTTTGGTGCTATTTATTTGAGCCAAAGCTGCATTTGAATTCGATCAGATCAGACCCACCCACTCATTCTGCCGTAAGTTAATTTGACTAGATGGATTGATGCAGGAGGCTAATAACTAGAGATGTGACGGCAAAAATACATCAGGCCTCTCTCTCGCTTGCTTTCTCTGGCACAAGATCCATGGTGGTTTAAAAACTTTGATCTTCTGTGAGGGGATGAAAAGCCCATCTCTTATCACCTGCCTCACTGCAGTCTACTTAACACTTAGCCTCAGACGGAGGGCATGACAGTTTCAAATCCAGTGCAAAAAGAAGCTTTTAAATAAACAAACTTTGGAAAATATTATATAACCACCCGCCGTTCTAAAAGTGACACATGGCAATTTAAGCATGGCGGTGCTTTATATGAGTTCAATTGTAGGAATCATTTCACTGTACACATCAGACAAAGTTCATCTTAACCAAGTGCCTTTGCTTTAAAGGAATTGTTCATCCAGAAATGAAAAACATGTCATCAGATTGCTGTAGAGCACAAAAATCCCTTCTACACAACAACTGTTGTATCTTCATGGTTTCATTATCACCAAAAGCTCAGATAATGATACCCCCACCCCCCCAGCCCCCAAAAAAAACCACCCTAAATGTCGTCCGTGTCACTTGTAGTGACCTGTATATTCTTTTGAAGAACTAAAAGTCTTTTGTTTGTTTTTGTTTTGTTTTTTTTGCTTTGCTTTTTGGAAAATGTGATAATGAATGAGATTTCAGAGCTTTCTCACATAACTATTATATGACTTTAAATACAGCCATGATTCATATGGCTCAGGTTTTAATGTTATTTTATTTATTTATTTATTTATTTATTTAGAGCTTTTTATGGAAAAGAGCAGCTCAATGATTGAAAATGTCTACTTTGTAGTGAAATTTACAGTAAACAGCCAACAGCTGTTGCCAGAACTTTACATTCAAAATACGGTAGCAACATTTTACGTTTTACAGATTTAACTTAGATTTATAGTTAAAAAAACATAACTGAAATAATGTTAATATACCAAATTACTTATATCTTCTGACAACCACTTTCACCACAACTATGTAACAGTATTTTCATGTAAATGTACATGAAATGTTCCATAAGGGGACTTATTTCTTAACCAATAACAGTTTTTTTTTTTGACTGTGGCATTTTGCAGTCCTTTATTGGTAATAATTGTTAAAGTAAAATAGTACTGATATTTGGAAAGACAGAGTAATTTTAAAGAGTAAATTACTTTTTCGTGATTTTTATTTTGTTTATGTGTAAAGTATTTATTTTGAAGATTTAGGTTTAATGTCTTTAAATAGTAATTTAGTATTTATTTATGTATCCACTTCAATATATTAGAAACAAAATCAAGAGGCAGTCTGAGAGAAAAATCATTTAATAATCACAGCTCTCTTCTCCCCCCTTTCCTCTAAGTGTGAAATAACACTTGTCCGTGAACCGTGGCTTAGGGTCAAATGTAAACAGCATCCACACAGCTGTTTGATTTCAAATGTTCAAAAAATGCCATAGCCGTGATGACTGACCTGTTATGATTCAACAATGAAGGCCCATGATTGGCCAACTGCTGGAGGCTCTGCTATGTGTTTTTGTTTGAATAAACCAGCTGGCACGCGCCGAGGTGAATGAATGCGTGAGGCCCCTCAAACACACACACACACAATTTGTGGGTAGGACTCATCTGTTGACATAACGATAGACTGCGGGCCCTGGGGGTGGGTATGTGTAAGGAAACACTGCCTGACTGATCTGTTGGTGTGTATTGTGTGTGAAAACAATGGCAGGCACGAGCAGCCTATTGTCTGAGTGAAAGCAAGACATAAGGTACTCAACCACCGCCCCCTCTATTAAGCATCGCCCACCATATTGCCAAAGTATCCATTCATTTAAAAGTAAACAAAAAATGCTCTTTTAAAAACAAATAATTTACTGACCATATAGGCCATTATAATTATATTAAGATATTATAAATGCATGAGCCTTGATTTAAATATTTAAACACAAGCAAACATGCAAATGTATGTTTTAGAAAACATGCCTTTCATAACCATAAGGTATTATAGTTATATGTCCTAAGGTACATAAAAAAATGTGAAGCACATATTAAAACAGTAAAATGGTAATAAATAAAATCAAAGTAAAAAGGGGGGAAGGGAAAAAGAAAAAAGGTGGGGAGGGGAACGAAATAAAGGAAGGGTTAATATAAAAGTAAATTACTCAAATTAATATATAATATAATATATAATACATTACAATGCCCTAGATGCTTTTTTGGATCACAATATTACCAGAAAAAAACCATCTATACACATTATTATATCTATATACTATTCATATACTTTTTTCTCTTTTTTTGTGCATATTAAAACAGTAAAATGGTAATAAATAAAATCAAAGTAAAAAGGGGGGAAGGGAAAAAGAAAAAAGGTGGGGAGGGGAACGAAATAAAGGAAGGGTTAATATAAAAGTAAATTACTCAAATTAATATATAATATAATATATAATACATTACAATGCCCTAGATGCTTTTTTGGATCACAATATTACCAGAAAAAAACCATCTATACACATTATTATATCTATATACTATTCATATACTTTTTTCTCTTTTTTTGTGTTTTTGTTTCTTTCCATGCTGTCGTGTTGTGTATTTTGTTCAGTTTAAAAGCAAAAATTTTAAAAAGTTAAAATAATGAATCATAAAAAAATTATAATATAATAATTAATAGTGCACAAGAGGAAAGTTTTTGAAATTTATAACAAAGACTTAATTTTATGCATTGCATCACATCACGTAAAATCTGCAATGTGGGAAGATTCGGGTTCTAGATATGCACTGGTCAACCAGCTATAAATCAGAACCGTTTTTTTTGCTTTATTTTGGCCGACCTCTTTTCTAGAATCGCACAAAAACTGCATTGCAATCATTTCCCAAAATGTAATTTGTGTGGAATTTTTATGAAGTCTGGCAAGAGGAAAAAATACTGTACCAGGCAGATCGAGCTCAGACAAATATGCCTATGTAGCACTACTGTCTGTTCAAAATAAATGAAAAAATACAATTCCTGTTGTACCGAACTTGTATCGAACCGTGACCCCAAAACCAAGGTACGTAATTTGCGCATTTCAATTAAAAACTGTGAAAAAAACACAATCCTACACAGATGGTAGGGGAGAGAAAAGAGCAATTGTATGAGAGGGTATAAAGGAGAGAGGCTGTTTTCATCACAATGTCGCCCATATGTTAGACAGTAACATTTACGGCTTCAGATTGGAGCGACTGGGATGTCGGTGTCGGTGTTTGTGTGTGTGTGTGTGT
>NW_015547738.1:236668-249136 GCF_001515605.1 Sinocyclocheilus anshuiensis
ATGTCGGTGTCTGTGTTTGTGTGTGTGTGTGTGTGTGTGTGTGTGTGTGTGTGTGTGTGAATTATGAGCACAGTAAAGAAGGCCACACTGGCCGAGCACGGCAGCCATAAAAAATTGGTCATAACGGCATAGCGAGCTCTCCCCACGGCAGGGAGCAATCTATTTGGTGTATATTTGTGTTTACAGTTATGACAGTTGATGAGTTTCCTGCCGATATTACCTGGGTGTAAAATAGATGTCAGTATAGCCATAGGTGGTGGATGAACAAGATGAAATCCAAATATGTTTAAAACAAGCAATCATAGGAAATGGCTAAGAGGTTTCTGTAAAACAAGAAAGATGCTGTTAGAAAATAAACCGGTTGTGGTGGCATGTAAATCGCATGTAACAACTAGCTTAAATTTTACTTCAGTTTTAAATGAGCTATATTGTTTTTGTAGAGGACACATAAAATTTGTTTCACAGTACCTAAAATATTTGACATTCTACCACCACAACATTTGTATTGATCTGTTTTTAGTGGGGTTTAGTCAATAAGTGAAAGACTTACAATTTATACAAACACAGGTAAATACACACATATACACATATTGAAAATTAACATATTTCTGTGGCTGGCATATTTACAACAGAAGCTTCTGCAACTATCTGCACTTTTGGCCTTGTTGACTTTTAGAAAATCAACTTTTATAAAACACTTTTCACACTCTCATAGTTTAATTTATCAACTAACAATGTCCAACAATAGATATACATGTATCAGAGGAGTCATTCCTTTTTCTTTTTTTTTTTCTTTTTTTTCCTTCTTAATGACTTTTCCATAACATCCGTCTTAATAGCATTTTGTGGTAAAAATGACATTTAAACCATTTTTAGAATAAACCGAATCCTTGCTAAGGCTAATTTCGGAGGTGGCTAGCATTTACGTATCGTACTAACACCATTACACAATATAATTATTCATATACTGTAGGGCCTACTTGCATAATTTTATACTGTACTTGAATAATTTTACAAAATAACAGCTTGATTGAGAACTATGGACAATCAAATTATTCTGTATATATTTTTCTAACCAATTTTTCTTTGTTTTCTTCACAGTCACTTAATATTTCATCTCAAGCCCTTCACTGATAATATTATCTCCTTAGTAAACAGCTACAAAAACAACTGAAAATTTTTTTATTAGTGGTAAAAATCGGTTGTGGCTGAAATGACGCCACAACTGAAGCACAGTAGTATTTGTGTGTGTGTGTGTGTGTGTGTGTGTGTGTGTGTGTGTGTGTGTGTTTGTGTGTTTGTGTGTGTGTGTGTGTGTGTGTGTGTGTGTGTGTGTGTGTGTGTGTGTGTGTGTGTGTGTGTGTGTGTGTGTGTGTGTGTGTGTGCATGTTTATGTGGTTTATGAGGACACAAATTTGTATAATAACATGGGTATGACATAGGTATTACAACGAGAAGCTGATTTATGAGGACATTTTCAGTGTCCCTGTAATTCAAAAGGCTTATAAATAATTCAGAATGAGTTTTTTTGAAAATCTAAAAATGCACAAAGTTTCCTGTGAGGGGTAGGTTTAGGGGTAGGGTTGGTGTAGGGCAATAGAATGTGTGTGTGGTGTGTGTGTGTGTGTGTGTGTGTGTGTGTGTGTGTGTGTGTGTGTGTGTGTGTGTGTGTGAATAAATAAATGTAACAAAATATCTGTAAACTCTTTGATTATTTCAATTTTTGGATGGAAAGTTGAAAGTGTGTGTCTGGGACAAGTGTAAAGCAAAAAACTACACAAAGGCATTTTAAAAGTAGAAAAAGTAAATGATAAAGGCATGATAAAACATTTCCAAGACAGTTTTAATGTGGCCATCATGTAACAAAGTAAAAACTGAAATCTGCTAGTTTTAATAAAAATCATCCCTTGTACATATGTGTCTGTAGGTTAACAAAAAACAACCATTAAAAAAAAAAAGTGTTTTGCTCCATCTTGCTCCAAAAATATCCGAGCAATAATGATTTGATAGCATAAATCTTGTTTGGTGACACTTTGCACATCAGGCAATAAACAACCTCTGTGTAACAGAGCCAACAGTTAGGACCTTCCAGAGGAAAAGCTCTGATGGAATAACAGCACTCATGCATAAAAGAGAGCAATCACTCACTCAATCTCTCTCTGACAGTCTTCAGTTATGGGCCCTGAGTAATCTCATTGCATTTATCATCAAATATCAAATTTCTCTCTCTTATTGGCAAAACCACACACTGACGGAATTACTGGCGGATATAGGGCCCCAAAATAGCACAGCCTCTTTATCCCAGTGTCTCTTGACACCAAATGTCACCCTCTAACTTTGTTACGACTTTAAATATTACAGTGGCCCAGAGCTCTGGGAGAAATCTCATTTCGTTTATCATCAAATATCAAATTTCTCTCTCTTATTGGCAAAACCACACACTGACGGAATTACTGGCGGATATAGGGCCCCAAAATAGCACAGCCTCTTTATCCCAGTGTCTCTTGACACCAAATGTCACCCTCTAACTTTGTTACGACTTTAAATATTACAGTGGCCCAGAGCTCTGGGAGTTCTCCACAGCCTCAGGTGTTTGTTTTGATTTATTTACTTTTTTATGAATTTAAGCAAGACAGCGAGATAAAGAGTTTGACGGGTTATAATCCGGGTGGCGCACAGTGACACTGAGCATCTGTGATTTTACCAACATCAATTTCTTTGAGCTGCAAAGTTCACAAAGAGAGACAGAGAAAATGAGAGATTACACAGACTGAACAGAGAAACGAGACAAAGTGAAGCTGAAAAATAAGAGATGAAGATCCCAAGTTCACAGATTGATGTGATTTCGTTATTTTTATTTCAAGCTTCAGCCGTCTGTGGCTGTTGATCTTTTATCATACCGAGTCATCACAGGTACTTCTATCCTTTTTTCCTTCTGTTTTTATATCAAAATATTAACAACTGAAATATTTAATTTCGTTATATCAAGAATCAGAGATCCTGGTCTAGCCCTGTTTTGACGGTACTAGGAGCCCAGGTAAATCTGTATTTCACAAGCACTATTTGTGTTTGTTGTAAATCGCAATTAGTTTAAAATAGAGTTGTGACATATCTTTATTCAGGCTCCAACATTAAGAACTGCTGCTCAATAAAACTGCTCCTAAACAATAATTTAAGGAAATTACACCCATATGTAACTGCAGTTGTCACTCCAGAAGCTTTACTAAGTGACCATAGTTAATTTCAGTTCTCTGAAACAAGCATCTTCTGTGCCAAATACCCAAAAGGCCATTACCTTCAAAAGAGTCAAACAGCAGGCCTACAGCAGAAGTCAAAAAAGATTTTCATCATGACTTTTGGGCCAACTGCTCCATGTAATTAAGAGATTAATAATTCGGACAGGAATTAAATTACCACACAACACTGCTGTTGTTTCAAAACTACTAAGTAGTTCAGCCAAGAATTTTTTGCTGGGTGGTGGGAGAAGAATATTTCTGATTCAGGCGGCAATAAAATCACCAGCTAGAACCTGTTAAGTGCCACAGTTGTATCAAATGTAATTGTCACGAATCCGGTTCATGAACTTCTGTCCAATTGCCACCAGAGGTCACTCTTCCATTATATTGACTCTCTCACTACACAGACTTTCACATGTCACCCCGGACTACATTTCCCATCATCCATTGCACTGATTACACACACAGCTGCAACCAATCAAACACACTTTATAAGCCATGGACTTCCTCTTTCAAATCGCAGAGTATTGTTTGCACTTATCTCCCTGTCAGTGATAGCAACATTACGGAGCCAGTTCCCGGTACTAGTTTCGAGTTCCTAGTTCTAGTCTAAGTCTAGTCATGTCTTGTTTTCCTGATTGCCTGTGTCCTGATTATTTAGCCTGTCTGTTGGATTACCCGTTTGCTTCGCCCATTTTTTTTAGTTTTTGAAAGAAGTTTCTTGTGCACACACAGGCTGGATTTATTTGATCAAAAATACAGTAATATTGTGAAATATTACAACAATTTAAAATACCTGTTTTCTATTTTAATATATTTTAATATTTGATTTATTCCTGTGATGGCAAAGCTGAAGTTTCAGCATCATTGCTCCAGTCTTCAGTGTCACATGATCCTTCAGAAATCATTCTAATATTCAACAAACAGCATCCGCACATAGGTGTCTCTTCCCTCCAAGTGTTCCAGGGCAGAGTGTATGGCCATTGCAATGGCGTCATCAGTGGATCTGTTTGAGCGGTAAGCAAATTGGAATGGGTCCAGGGTGTCAGGTAGAGAGGAGCAGATGTGGGATTTGACTAGACGTTCGAAGCACTTCATGATGACTGATGTCAGTGCTACAGGGCGGTAGTCATTCAGGCAGGAGACAGTTGTTTTTTTGGGAACAGGGATGATGGTGGTTTGCTTGAAGCATGTGGGGATCACTGTTAGTCTCAAGGAGAGGTTGAAGATGTTGGTGAAGACATCTGCTAACTGGACAGCGCAGGCCCTCAGAACATGTCCGTGAATGCCATCTGGACCTGGAGCTTTCCGGCCGTTGACTCTCTTGAAGGCCTTACTCACTTCGAGTGTGTTTAGAACCAAAGGGCAGGTGTCAAGGTCAGCAGGTATTTTCACAGCAGGGAATGTGTTGCCTGTCTCAAAGCGAGCATAGAATGTATTGAGCTCGTCCGGTAAGGAGGCAGACAAAGACACAACACTGCTTTCCTTCCTTTGTAGTTAGTGATATAGCGCAAACTGCTCCAAATACGTTGGGGGTCAGAGCCGTGATATTCTGACTCCACTCTGTCCCTAAAGTCTCTTTTGGCTGATTTGATAGTTTTTTGAAGGTCATACCTGGACTTCTTGTAAGCAGTTAGATCCCCAGAGTTGAAGGCAGCAGTTCGTGCTCTTAACCTGGCACGCACCTCACCATTGACCCATGGTTTCTGGTTTGGAAATGATTTAACATTAATGGATGGGACAACATCCTCTGTGCATTTGTTGATGTAGCATATCACAGAATCTGTGTATTCATGTATGTTGTCTCCTGCTGCATCTTGAAACATCTGCCAGTCTGTGGATTCAAAACAGTCCTGCAGTGTGGCGATGGCATCTTCACTCCATTTGTGAACTGTTTTAGAAACCGGTTTTTCCTGTTTGAGGCATTGTCTGTAGGCTGGTAACAGCAGTATGCTAATGTGGTCACCTTTGCCAAATGCTGGTCGGGGGAGGGGTTTGTAACTGTCCTTTAGTGTTGAATAGCAGTGATCTAATGTCTGATCCCCTCGTGTGGGGAAATTTATGTGCTGGTAGAATTTAGGAAGAACTTTCCTCATATTCACCCTGTTAAAATCCCCAACAACGATGAAAGCAGCCTCAGGATGAGCAATTTCGGAGCGCGTAAATGCTGAAGCTGGAGTTCCGAGGCGCTGTTGTTTCTGAACCGAAGTTTAAGTTAGATCGAATGTCCAGTAGTGTTTGTCGATCATACTGGATGAGAGTCTGTACTGTCTGAGCAAAAGCATGTATAAGAAGTAACACGAATAATACAAAATAACACGAGAAACAGCAAAGTTTGCACAGAGCGCTCGTCAGCGACGCCATCGTAGCGGCACGCCGGTGTAAAATTATGCTTTTGCTAACGGAGAATCCAGGCGGTGTTATGGCCGTATCGGGTACTTCTGAGTGTAACCACGTCTCACAGAAAGCCAGAACGCAGCAGTTTCGAATGTCCCGCTGGAATGTGATTCTCGCATTAAGTTCGTCAAGTTTGTTATCCAGAGACTGTATGTTGGCTAACAAGATGGTAGGGAGAGGAGGATTAAAACTTCTTTTCCGCGATCTGCATAGAATTCCAGCGCGTTTGCCTTTCCTCCTTTTCCGACGGCGTCTTAGGATGCAGGCCGGCAGCAATGGGAGCGCGTAAATGCTGAAGCTGGAGTTCCGAGGCGCCGTTGTTTCCGAACCGAAGTTTAAGTTAGATCGGATGTCCAGTAGTGTTTGTCGATCATACTGGATGAGAGTCTGTACTGTCTGAGCAAAAGCATGTATAAGAAGTAACACGAATAATACAAAATAACACGAGAAACAGCAAAGTTTGCACAGAGCGCTCGTCAGCGACGCCATCGTAGCGGCACGCCGGTTTACAAGGGGACACCGGCGGTGCTCGTCACAGATAATTTACCCTGTGGGTATTTTCTTCATTAATCTTAGCCAATTTTATAAATGGGAATGAAAAGCAAAATACTGGAAATATAATTGGCTAAATTGACAAAGAAGTATGGGGCACCTGCAGAGAGGGGGATGGGGAGCTACTGGTGCATTTCAGGCAGACTTGACTTCCCCTGATCGACGAGTCATCGACTTTCGACACATTCACATGCACACTGAGTTTTCCAGTGCTAATAAAACAGTCAAAAACACTTTTACTCCTCCTTTCTCTGTGTGAAGGCATATGACGAAAGGCCTACGAGTCAGAACAAGATATGTGGTCTCTTAACCAGATCCCACGCAGTGAACTCTAATAGCTGAGGGTGGCTTCAGTATCGCAGCTGGGCGGTGCTGGGATGAAACAAATTACGGGGCTTAGCTTTCCGCAGATTCTGGAACCAAATAAATGTGGGGGAAATAGAGACCTGGACCTTGGTGCTGGGCTCTAAAAGTGGGAGAAGAAGTGAGGAATGATCAGATTCCATCCAGCGCTGGCAATAAACACGCTCTTTTCTTCTTTCTGAAGACAATCAGAGGGCCGAATTGTTTCTCCTGAGGTACCCTGCAATTTGCAGCGTGCAGATTCAGGGATTAACGTGTGATTTGACACCCGTGAGCTGGAATAAGTGGTCGGTCTCCATGGTGAGCAGAACCCAGAGAAAGCAATGCCTCCTTGCTTGCAGAGTGGCATTGTTAAATCTGCTCACCCAATATAGAGTTCAGAATGGAATTAGTGTACAGTACGTACATAATAAGCAATTTAACTCTAAGACAAATGCCAGCAGCCCCGTGGAGATCTTAAGTAGCACTCTAAGGGCAATTTATTTTAGGGTACGGATACTCTCCGAACAGAATTGCAGACAAAGAGACTTTTAGAGTGCTTTTATGTTGCCCCCAGGCCTTGATTAGGTGGTTGAGAAGTAATATGTAGTCCTGTTCTCTTATCATGCACTTAATAGAGTGTCTTTGGTGTGGGAGTCATGTGTTTACTTACCTTCGTGTTTCAGTAGGATGGCGGCATTTCATAACCACGAACCGACTGTCAAATTACCTATGTGAGAGACATGATTTTTAGTTTTATTTGTTTGCATCACATTACACCTTTAAGTGTTACAATATTACATTACTCATTATACAAAGTTATGTTAAAATGTTACTTTGTATTGAAAATATGGATCAAGTTGCACTATCATTCAAAAGTTTGGGGTGAGGGTTTTTTGGTTTATTTATTTATTTGAAAGAAAGTAATACTTGTATTAAGCAAGGATGCAGTAAATTAATAAATTGACAGTAAAGACTTTTACATTGTTACAAAATATATATTTCAAATGAATGCTGTTCTACTGAACTTTCTAGTCATCAAAGAATCCTGAAATAATAATTATAATAGTTTCTTGAGTGGTAAATCAGCATATTAGAATGATTTCTGGAGGATCACTGAAGACTAGAGTAACGGCTGCTGAAAATTCAGCTTTTCCATCACAGGAATAAATAACATTTTAAAATATATTAAAATAGAAATCAGTTTGTAAATAACATTTCACAATATTACAGTTTTTTCTATATATTTAATCTAATAAATGCAGCCTTGTTGAGCATAAACAATGTCTTTTAAAAACAGTAGTGTGTATATATTGTATATGCTACTGGAATTTTTTTTTTCTTAGCCTTCTGACATTGCAGGCAATGACATCATATAGGCTACATCACAAAAAAAAGGTGCATTTCCTGACAGTGTCGGTTGTTCTGAGGCAACACCAAAATTCTGCTGCTTTGTCAGCTACAAATAATGTGTTTGACTGGATTTTGCTGAAGTACTTTGATTTATTATTGTTTATCAGCACTATTTTAACCTTTTACCACATAAATGTTGATGTGAAGTGGAAGAAAACTTTGTTGCATTCTATATGTTACTGATAAGCATGACACACACTCTCTTGAATCACAATACTACTAAACAATGGGAAGGGAGAGGTTTTCAATTGTATGTGTGTACATTAGTGTGTTTAAAAATGTCTACAGCGTGTGATAGTAAAACCACACAAAGATGAAAGTGTACATTATGTCCAATACATTTCCCCTTAGACAGCATTCTAGAGGTGTGTGTGTGTCAGGGTTTTTCTGAAGGGACACGTCAGAGGGCAGTGGTGTTAATTATCTCACTGCACTGCAACGTCAGCAAAACACCCTCATTGCTTTTAATTGGCCCACAGCGTCCTTTCTAATCTGTTCATTAGGCTCCAATATAAGCATGTCAGCCACTATGCTAACACTGTGCAGATACAAGGCGCAGAGAGGGCAAGAAATGTCTGATCCAGAGCAGAAAACACTATAGGTAAATTACATGTTCAGACTTCAAAAATAAATAAATAATACATCTTATTCGTCAGTATTTCTGTCTTGAAAAATATAAATAATCTAAATATTACTAAAAACAATATTAATTTACTTGAGAAATAAAACTGAAAGATACTTTTTTTTTTTTTTTAGGGAATGCTGATTATATTTAATTAAGTTTATTTTCTTACTCCATCTGCAAATAGATTTTATTTATATTTTTTTTAAGCATGCATCTAACAACATCAGTGAGAATCCCAATTTCAGATCTGTGATTGTAAGCGGCGTTATGCTGGTGTTGTGGTGTTGGTTTGTCACACATAGAAGTGATCAAAAAGAGACTTTGCTTTCACGTTGTGTTAGACAACACAATGAAAAGAACCTAACAATAGACTGACTCAAGTCTGACGCTTACAAAGAGCAATACTGCCAACTATGAGAGGAATTCAATTTAATATGACAAATATTTGAAAGCAGCAATCCATCATCTTAGTCATTTCAATTTTTCCTTTTCAAAAGTAGCACTCAAAGAAAGAAACGAAACAAGCCTCTAAGTTTCATCAATTCAACAGCGATATGTCCGGATCCTCTTGGAACAAAGAAGTTTGCCTTCGCCATAATAGATAGTCGAGTTTGACAAAGTGGCGTGTCAGACTACCTCAGTGAGAAATATATCCTAAACAATATATTTCATTGGGAATACAGTTTGGGAATAGTCTTTACTCTTTACCTGTTCTATTACGGAAGTCTTATGAGGATTAAATTAATTTCTTTATAACGTTTGAAGCTTCCACCCGCGTTGTGCATACAGTAAATGTTAACTCTTGTGGCAATGAAGACAATATAATTTAAGTTAAATTAGGTCATTTCCTTTTTCCATTTGTGGCTCACAGAATAAATGTGCCTTCAGATTAGTGCAAATTGCTACATAGTGTTAGACGTGAAACATAATCTTAAACTCAAACTTTTTCTGAAAAATGGAGACAGAGAAACAGTCATTCGAAATGCCAAGATATATTTTTTCTCTTTGGGGATTTTAGTGCTTAAACATAACAAACATTAGCCATTAGATGCATGTAATTAATTCAGAACATGCAACACAGGGCAAATTATAGATTTATTTTGCTTTTCGTTTGTCTGTCTCAAGGTGCACAACATGTCCCATTTATTAGCATCTCTGCTACTTCCCTTGAGTTGTGTTCACGTTATTCCCAAGCTACAGCCAAGTCTTGAGGCACTTCATTTTTCTTTAGGAAGCGAGAGGGTAACCCGGGCCAGGGGGTGCTGGGGGATTTTGGCTCCACCCCTTGGGCCTCATAATTTGAGTTTGAAACCTCAGAGGTCAGCCTGAATAATGGGCTCATCCTCACTAAAATGGGCCACGTCTGAAGCCTAGAAATTACTGGGGAATTCAAAGGAATATGAATTAGTACTTGTTATGGCGAGAAGGACGCTAATAACTCTGGAACCAATGTAATATTTATAGATCTACAACATTCAATTGCATTTAGTCTTACAATTTCAGGATAAAAATACCTCTAACTATGTGTATATGTATGTGTGTGTGTGTGTGTATATATATATATATATATATATATATATATACATACATAGAGTATATACACACACATTTTGCAAACTCCAAGTGTTAATGCGGCAAAGCTTTTCTGTCATTTGATTAATTAATTTAAATGATTAGTTCAATTACGGTGATTCATTGAGGAATATGCAAATGGATATTGTTATGAGTAAGTCATTGAATCATTTACTGAACAGATTCATGGACCAAAACAAGTAATAAGTCATAGACTCAAACTCTTAACTTATTTGTTCAAAACACCTGTTTTCATTGAGTTTTGGCTTCATTTGGAACTATTTTCGCTGACGGAGCAAAAATTGACAAAGTAACTGGCATTATTGTGTTTTAAATGCAAGTTACTCAATATTATCTTATTGAATATATTATATAAAAATAGTTCCATGAAATAACTTTTATTTTTAAGTTCATGGTTAAAAGCAATATCGCATGTGCAATCTTGTTTTTCTCAATATCAGGATCAGAGGCCTCAATATTTGGGAGAGGCTGGTATGTAAATTAATACTGAATATAGGTTTGAATTGTACGTATATATTTACAGATAATTATCCTCATGCAAGATCTCTGCAAATATCTTAAAATAATCTGGTTAATCAATGATGGCAAATTAATACATAGCCTTGTCATTCTAATTAACTTGTTAATTTCATAGAGATTGAGCAAGCTTGATATACAGTATATGTGTGTGTGTGTGTGTGCGTGCGTGCGTGCGTGTGTTCAGCATTGTCCTGAAGCACTTAAATGAAAAGTTTAAGGGCCACAGTAATTTCACACACGAACATTCCTTGCTCTCCTCCTATGAGTGAATTAAATATTTATCTACGTTATTTCTTTTAAATAAAAATGCACTGCGTGCAGTTTTTCACATTTGTCAAATGTGAAGAATTTTCATGATAAATTATTCACCTGATTTAAAAAAAAAAAAACATCCAGGGAATTTTACATCTAAAAATGGCTGATGTTCTGATGTTTCTGATGTTTGAAGCGGATTGTTTAAAAAAAAAAAAACATCCAGGGAATTTTACATCTAAAAATGGCTGATGTTCTGATGTTTCATCAATCGACCTGTCAAACATAATTACATTTCCTCCATTGTTGCTACAAACTCACATATATATATAATATATTAAAAAAATTAATATATTATATTATTAATAATATTATTATTATTAATATTCTAAATATTATTGTGCAAAGATTAGTTTTATTCACAAACAAAAAGTATTTAGCTTTTATGTGGTAAAAGAACAACATTATACTGGATGTTGTGATTTTATAAGAGACATCTATGAAGAAACAAATGCCTTATTTTGTTAATTTCATACATTTTATTAACAATGTCTCTTACAGTAAAAAAAAAAAGCCCATCCAAATTGCACATATGTACAAGCACAGCTTGTGTAACAGTGTAAAATGCATGTGACGCCTTCCTACATTCAAACTAAATTAATTTCTTAATTTTTTTAAAAATTTGTCTCATAGATCTGTGATCCTACATGACTAAATCACATCTGCTCTATTAAAAAAAAAATTGAATCTCCACTGTTTTGTTGATTAATGCAGCTTTCTAAAGATAATCCAATGACTTGCAATCAGCTGCAGACCAGACAGCCAGGTGTGACTCTCTGCATTATCAGAGAGTTAATCTCCTTCTGCGCGTCCCCCTTCAACTCGGGTCGGGATCGCCCAGCATGTAGGATGAGTTTTGACCAGAACACACTCCATACAAGGCCTGCTTATGGAAGGAGAGAATGAAAGAGAAGTGAGGGAAAAGAGGATTAGTGAAGCACTGAGCTCAGGACATCTGGGTAGGCTGGGTAGGCTCTCGGCATCATCCCACAAAAAGAAGCCAGAAGGGTTGTTTCTCCGAGAGATGATTGGAGTGATTGGAGAATCATCCTTTAGTGCTACAGGAAAGGATCTACATAAGCTCTCTATGGAGCCTCAGAGGTATCAGAGGCCACGCTAGGACGTCATGACTCACAGCACTAATATGGACCCTCTGAGACTCTGTCGCCTCTTGCGAACGAAGCACTCCAACTGCTTCTGTGTGCTTAAAAACCACTCACCGTATAGACTTCTTTTGGCAGATTGTCAGCTTCTCCATGTGGACAGAAATCCAAAGTAAATCTGACTCCAGATTTAAAGCCAGTTTCAATTGGTCGATATTATATACTGAACACCAAAGACCATATTTAACAGCGACCACAGAAAATTGACTATTTTTCTTAGCAGAACATTTAAATTAATCTGCAAGATAATAAATTCAAGTCAGTATCTCATGTCTGCTATTAAGCACTATTTGACTTTATTCACTGACACTGAATT
>NW_015547738.1:250248-251503 GCF_001515605.1 Sinocyclocheilus anshuiensis
TAATTTTTTTAAAGTTTTGTCTCATAGATTTGTGATCCTACATGACTAAATCACATCTGCTCTATTAAAAAAAAAATTGAATCTCCACTGTTTTATTGATTAATGCAGCTTTCTAAAGATAATCCAATGACTTGCAATCAGCTGCAGACCAGACAGCCAGGTGTGACTCTCTGCATTATCAGAGAGTTAATCTCCTTCTGCGCGTCCCCCTTCAACTCGGGTCGGGATCGCCCAGCATGTAGGATGAGTTTTGACCAGAACACACTCCATACAAGGCCTGCTGATGGAAGGAGAGAATGAAAGAGAAGTGAGGGAAAAGAGGATTAGTGAAGCACTGAGCTCAGGACATCTGGGTAGGCCTTTATTAGTCTCGGCATCATCCCACAAAAAGAAGCCAGAAGGGTTGTTTCTCCGAGAGATGATTGGAGAGAGATTCGCATCATCCTTTAGTGCTACAGGAAAGGATCTACATAAGCTCTCTATGGAGCCTCAGAGGTATCAGAGGCCACGCTAGGACGTCATGACTCACAGCACTAATATGGACCCTCTGAGACTCTGTCGCCTCTTGCGAACGAAGCACTCCAACTGCTTCTGTGTGCTTAAAAACCACTCACCGTATAGACTTCTTTTGGCAGATTGGCAGCTTCTCCATGTGGACAGAAATCCAAAGTAAATCTGACTCCAGATTTAAAGCCAGTTTCAATTGGTCGATATTATATACTGAACACCAAAGACCATATTTAACAGCGACCACAGAAAATTGACTATTTTTCTTAGCAGAACATTTAAATTAATCTGCAAGATAATAAATTCAAGTCAGTATTTCATGTCTGCTATTAAGCACTATTTCACTTTATTCACTGACACTGAATTGAGAGTTATTAGAGTTTGGAACCTGCAACCTCTCACACATTAAGCAAAAAACATACACTATGTGTCAAAAGTTTTGAATAGCTAAAAATGTAATTTGTTCCTGTGATGAAAAGCTGAAGTTTCAGCATTATTACTCCAGTCTTTAGTGTCACATGATCCTTCAGAAATCAAATATGCTGATTTGGTTCTCTTTTGGCTTTCAAGTTGAGGAAACCACTTTCCTATACAAAAAGATTGTGATACAGTAGTAATGTTTACATACTGTATGGGTCAAACCTACATTTGTATTATTTTGTCATGTATATAAGTGCTATATATATATATATATATATATATATATATAGAGTATTTCTTTATAATTAAGTTAAGTGATATATATATA
>NW_015547738.1:251701-253136 GCF_001515605.1 Sinocyclocheilus anshuiensis
AGAAATTAATAGAAATGAAAACTTTTATTCAGCAAGGACACATTATTAACACATTGAAAAACTGACAGCAAAGACATTTTAATGTTACAAAAGATTTCTACTTCAAATAAATGCTGTCCTTTTAACATTTCTATTAATCAAAGAATCCGGAAAAAAAGTATCACGATTTCCACAAAAAAAAAAAATTTAATGGTTTTCAGCATTGATAATATGAAGAAATGTTTCTACAGCACCAAATCAGCATATTAGAATGATTTCTGAAGGATCATGTGACACTTCATGTGAAAATGCAGCTTTCCCATCACAGAAATACATTTGAAAATATATTAAAATAGAAAACAGTTCTTTTTTAAATTGTAATATTTCATATTATTAGAATGTTTAATGGGTTTTTGCATTGATGTGTATTTTAATGCATGTTTTGGATTGTATCTGTGACTTGGTCTCCACTGGATAAAACCGAAATTACTTTTTCCTCACATCCATGTCTCGCCTGAGTACTGACAGTCCAAAGACCACTTCCTGTTTCGTCACACACTCCGTAGATATTTATGAAACCCTGGTTTAGAAGAATTTGATGTATACGTATGAGTATATAACCCCTCAGTGTATTAAAAGCTGGATAAAGTCTTCCTGACAACTGCATTTCCAAAATATAGATGGATGATGGATCAATCTCTGCTTATGCATTGCTTATCACAATGGCCTTCATGACTATTTGATGGGTCGATGTTGCTGTTTTGACAGTGTAAGTCTGCAGTAATCTATTCTCAGCCATTCGGAGAAAAGTTGTCTTATTCATAGAAATGCTGGAGTTTTCACCAGTAAAGCTGTGGAAGTTTGTGCGTTCGACCTTGGTGTCTATATTTGACTGGCTGTTTTGTTTGATTAAATAAGCTCTGGTATGGCTGTAAGAGGCAATCATACAGAGATTTCTGAAGTGCCTTGAGAAGTCTAGCGAGCAGCGCGGACCCCACAGACACTTGAGGGCTGTTATATAGTGAGATTTTTATGTCTTGCCAGAATGTTCCCTGAGTTGAATTGCAGTGATAGAGTTATGGAATGGTGAATGCTTGGGGATGTACACATGAATATGGACAAGTGAGTTTAAACAGCTGAGAATGAGCATCCATAAACTGTAGGTGAATTGCCAGGTTATGCACCATTCAGAATTGAACTGAGAATGCCTTTTAACTTTTAATTCAATTTGTAAATTCGAAGGGAGGTAGCAAACAGGATTCCGAATTGAAGTGTTAATGTAACCAAGCAGGATTAAAATGAACTGAAAATCAAAGAAATGCATATATATACAATTGAATTACAATTCAGTAAATTCCCCTTCCTGTCCTTCCTTTCACAGACTATGATCATGCGTTTCCACAGAAAAGTGTTTTATATATATATATATATATATTTTTTTTTTTTTTTTTTTTTA